>NC_051224.1:18787500-18905000 GCF_015220715.1 Pygocentrus nattereri | reverse complement strand
TTTCCTTCTTTTTCTCTTCTCTCTCTCTTTCTGTCTCTCACTCCTTCACCCTCATTTTCCTTCTTTTTCTCTTCTCTCTCTCTTTCTATCTCTCACTCCTTCACCCTCATTTTCCTTCTTTTTCTCTTCTCTCTCTTTCTGTCTCTCTCAGTCCTTCACCCTCATTTTCCTTCTTTTTATCTTCTCTCTCTTTCTGTCTCTCACTCCTTCACCCTCATTTTCCTTCTTTTTCTCTTCTCTCTCTTTCTGTCTCTCTCAGTCCTTCACCCTCATTTTCCTTCTTTTTCTCTTCTCTTTCTGTCTCTCACTCCTTCACCCTCATTTTCCTTCTTTTTATCTTCTCTTCTCTTTCTGTCTCTCACTCCTTTACCCTCATTTCCTTCTTTTTATCTTCTCTCTCTTTCTGTCTCTCACTCCTTCACCCTCATTTTCCTTCTTTTTCTCTTCTCTCTCTTTCTGTCTCTCACTCCTTCACCCTCATTTTCCTTCTTTTTATCTTCTCTCTCTTTCTGTCTCTCACTCCTTCACCCTCATTTTCCTTCTTTTTATCTTCTCTCTCTTTCTGTCTCTTACTCCTTCACCCTCATTTTCCTTCTTTTTCTCTTCTCTCTCTCTTTCTATCTCTCACTCCTTCACCCTCATTTTCCTTCTTTTTATCTTCTCTCTCTTTCTGTCTCTCACTCCTTCACCCTCATTTTCCTTCTTTTTATCTTCTCTCTCTTTCTGTCTCTCACTCCTTCACCCTCATTTTCCTTCTTTTTCTCTTCTCTCTCTTTCTGTCTCTCACTCCTTCACCCTCATTTTCCTTCTTTTTATCTTCTCTCTCTTTCTGTCTCTCACTCCTTTACCCTCATTTTCCTTCTTTTTCTCTTCTCTCTCTTTCTGTCTCTCACTCCTTCACCCTCATTTTCCTTCTTTTTATCTTCTCTCTCTTTCTGTCTCTCACTCCTTCACCCTCATTTTCCTTCTTTTTCTCTTCTCTCTCTCTTTCTGTCTCTCACTCCTTTACCCTCATTTTCCTTCTTTTTATCTTCTCTCTCTTTCTGTCTCTCACTCCTTTACCCTCATTTTCCTTCTTTTTCTCTTCTCTCTCTCTTTCTATCTCTCACTCCTTCACCCTCATTTTCCTTCTTTTTCTCTTCTCTCTCTCTTTCTGTCTCTCACTCCTTCACCCTCATTTTCCTTCTTTTTCTCTTCTCTCTCTCTTTCTATCTCTCACTCCTTCACCCTCATTTTCCTTCTTTTTATCTTCTCTCTCTTTCTGTCTCTCACTCCTTCACCCTCATTTTCCTTCTTTTTATCTTCTCTCTCTTTCTGTCTCTCACTCCTTTACCCTCATTTTCCTTCTTTTTCTCTTCTCTCTCTCTTTCTATCTCTCACTCCTTCACCCTCATTTTCCTTCTTTTATCTTCTCTCTCTTTCTGTCTCTCACTCCTTCACCCTCATTTTCCTTCTTTTTCTCTTCTCTCTCTTTCTGTCTCTCACTCCTTCACCCTCATTTTCCTTCTTTTTCTCTTCTCTCTCTTTCTGTCTCTCACTCCTTCACCCTCATTTTCCTTCTTTTTCTCTTCTCTCTCTCTTTCTATCTCTCACTCCTTCACACTCATTTTCTTTCTTTTTTTCTCTCTCTCTCTCTCTTTCTATCTCTCACTCCTTTACCCTCATTTTCCTTCTTTTTATCTTCTCTCTCTCTTTCTATCTCTCACTCACTCCTTCACCCTCATTTTCCTTCTTTTCTCTTCTCTCTCTCTTTCTATCTCTCACTCCTTCACACTCATTTTCTTTCTTTTTCTCTCTCTCTCTCTCTTTCTGTCTCTCACTCCTTCACGCTCATTTTCCTTCTTTTTATCTTCTCTCTCTTTCTGTCTCTCACTCCTTCACCCTCATTTTCCTTCTTTTTATCTTCTCTCTCTTTCTGTCTCTCACTCCTTCACCCTCATTTTCCTTCTTTTTATCTTCTCTCTCTTTCTGTCTCTCACTCCTTCACCCTCATTTTCCTTCTTTTTATCTTCTCTCTCTTTCTGTCTCTCACTCCTTCACCCTCATTTTCCTTCTTTTTCTCTTCTCTCTCTCTTTCTGTCTCTCACTCCTTCACCCTCATTTTCCTTCTTTTTCTCTTCTCTCTCTCTTTCTGTCTCTCACTCCTTCACCCTCATTTTCCTTCTTTTTCTCTTCTCTCTCTCTTTCTATCTCTCACTCCTTCACCCTCATTTTCCTTCTTTTTCTCTTCTCTCTCTTTCTGTCTCTCTCAGTCCTTCACCCTCATTTTCCTTCTTTTTATCTTCTCTCTCTTTCTGTCTCTCACTCCTTCACCCTCATTTTCCTTCTTTTTCTCTTCTCTCTCTTTCTGTCTCTCTCAGTCCTTCACCCTCATTTTCCTTCTTTTTCTCTTCTCTTTCTGTCTCTCACTCCTTCACCCTCATTTTCCTTCTTTTTATCTTCTCTTCTCTTTCTGTCTCTCACTCCTTTACCCTCATTTTCCTTCTTTTTATCTTCTCTCTCTTTCTGTCTCTCACTCCTTCACCCTCATTTTCCTTCTTTTTCTCTTCTCTCTCTTTCTGTCTCTCACTCCTTCACCCTCATTTTCCTTCTTTTTATCTTCTCTCTCTTTCTGTCTCTCACTCCTTCACCCTCATTTTCCTTCTTTTTATCTTCTCTCTCTTTCTGTCTCTTACTCCTTCACCCTCATTTTCCTTCTTTTTCTCTTCTCTCTCTCTTTCTATCTCTCACTCCTTCACCCTCATTTTCCTTCTTTTTATCTTCTCTCTCTTTCTGTCTCTCACTCCTTCACCCTCATTTTCCTTCTTTTTATCTTCTCTCTCTTTCTGTCTCTCACTCCTTCACCCTCATTTTCCTTCTTTTTCTCTTCTCTCTCTTTCTGTCTCTCACTCCTTCACCCTCATTTTCCTTCTTTTTATCTTCTCTCTCTTTCTGTCTCTCACTCCTTTACCCTCATTTTCCTTCTTTTTCTCTTCTCTCTCTTTCTGTCTCTCACTCCTTCACCCTCATTTTCCTTCTTTTATCTTCTCTCTCTTTCTGTCTCTCACTCCTTCACCCTCATTTTCCTTCTTTTTCTCTTCTCTCTCTCTTTCTGTCTCTCACTCCTTCACCCTCATTTTCCTTCTTTTTCTCTTCTCTCTCTCTTTCTGTCTCTCACTCCTTCACCCTCATTTTCCTTCTTTTTATCTTCTCTCTTTCTGTCTCTCACTCCTTCACCCTCATTTTCCTTCTTTTTATCTTCTCTCTCTCTTTCTGTCTCTCACTCCTTCACCCTCATTTTCTTTCTTTTTCTCTCTCTCTCTCTCTCTCTCTCTCTCTCTCACTCCTTCACCCTCATTTTCCTTCTTTTTCTCTTCTCTCTGTCTTTCTGTCTCTCACTCCTTCACCCTCATTTTCCTTCTTTTTCTCTTCTCTCTCTTTCTGTCTCTCACTCCTTCACCCTAATTTTCCTTCTTTTTCTCTTCTCTCTCTCTTTCTGTCTCTCACTCCTTCACCCTCATTTTCCTTCTTTTTCTTTCTCTCTCTTTCTGTCTCTCACTCCTTCACCCTAATTTTCCTTCTTTTTCTCTTCTCTCTCTCTTTCTATCTCTCACTCCTTCACACTCATTTTCTTTCTTTTTCTCTTCTCTCTCTTTCTGTCTCTCACTGCTTCACCCTCATTTTCTTTCTTTTTCTCTTCTCTCTCTCTTTCTATCTCTCACTCCTTCACCCTCATTTTCCTTCTTTTTCTCTTCTCTCTCTTTCTGTGTCTCACTCCTTCACCCTCATTTTCTTTCTTTTTCTCTTCTCTCTGTCTTTCTGTCTCTCACTCCTGAAAGGAGTGGTGTGGAGTTATAAAGAGCTGTATGGAGCAGTGTGGAGCTGTATGGAGCTATAGAAGCTGTATGGAGCTATATGGAGCTGTAAGAAGCAGTTTGGAGCTGTGTGGAGCTGTATAGAGCAGTATGATGCAGTGTGGAGCTATATGGAGCGGTATGATGCTGTGTGGAGCTGTAGGGATCCATATCAAAACTGTCAAAGCTACACTGGAGCTACACTGCAGCTACACAGGAGCTTGAAGGGAGATGTATTGAGGTTTACTGAAGCTTGTGATGGAGCTGAATGGAGGTGTATGGAGCTGTGTGTAGCTGTTTGGCGCTGTGTGTAGCTGTATGGAGCTGTGAGGAGCTGTGAGGAGCTTTGTGGAACTGTATGAAGCAAAGTGAAGCTGAAAGGAACTGTGTGATGCAACATAGAGCTGTATGGAACTGTGTAGACCTGTATGGAGCTGTAAGAAGAAGTTTGGAGCTGTATGGAGCTATTGGAATGGTATGGAGCTGTATTGGCCTGAATGGAGCAGTATGGAGCTGTGTGAAACGGTGTGGAGCTGTGTGAAGGTGTATGGAGCAGTGTGGAGTTGTACGAAGCTGTATATAGCAGTATGGAGCTGTATGAAGCTGTATGGAGCTGTCTGGAGCTGTGTGGAACTCTATGGAGCTGTATGGAGCTGTGTGAAATTGTGTGAAACTGTATGGAGCTGTGTAGAGCTGTATGGAGCTGAAAGGAGCTCTATGGAGCTGTGTGGAGCTGTGTGAAATTATATGAAGCTGTATGGAGCTGTATGGAGCTGTATGAAGCTGAAAGGAGCTCTATGGAGCTGTGTGGAGCTGTGTGAAATTGTATGAAGCTGTATGGAGCTGTGTGGAGCTGTATGGAGCTGAAAGGAGCTCTATGGAGCTGTGTGGAGCTGTATTAAGCTAAATGGAGCTGAATGGAGCTAAGTGAAGCTGTATGGAGCTGTGTTGAGCTGTATAGAGTAGTATGGGTCTGTGTGGAGCTGTATGGAGCTAGTGGAACCACATGGAGCTGTATGCAGCTGAATAGAGCTGTATAGCGCTGACAGGAGCTATATGGCCCTTAGTGGAACTGTAGGGGCTGAATGGAGCTGTATGGCCCTTAGTGGAACTGTAGGGGCTGAATGGAGCTGTATGGAGTGGAATGAAGCTTTGTGGAGCTGTATGAATCTATATCAAAACTCTGTCATTCTACACCGGAGCTAAATGTAGCTGAATGGAGCTGAAAGGAGCTGTGTGGAGCTGTATGGAGCAATAGGAGCTGTATGGAGCTTTATGGAGCTGTATGGAGCTGTGGAGTTGTATGGAGCTGTAAGAAGATGTTTGGAGCATTGTGGAGCTGTATGGAGCTGTTGGGAGCAGTATGACACTGAATGAAGCTGTGTGGAGCTGTTATAGTTGTATGGAGCTTTTGGAACTGTATGGAGCAGTATGTGCCTGAATGGACCAGTATGGAGCAGTATAAAGCACTGTGAAGCTGTATGGAGCAGTGTGGAGCTGTATGATGCTGTGTGTAGCTGTATGAAGCTGTGTGTAACTGTATGAAGCTATATGGAGTTCTATGGAGTTGTGTGAAGCTGAAAGGAGCTGTGTGGAGCTATATAGAGCTGTATGGAGCTATTAGAGCTGTACAGGGCTATTGGAATTGTATGGAGCTGTATGGAGCTATTGGAACTGTATGGAGCTGAGTGGAGCTGTTTGGAGCTGCATGGAGCAGCAAGGAAATGTATGAAACTGTGTAGAGCTGTTTGGAGTTGAATAAGTTAATGCTGTATTGGAGTTTTGTTTGCCACTGCTTCTGTCCCTCCGCTCTGTCTGATCAGTCTGTGGCTCTCTGTGAAGGTTCTGCCCCCCTGATCCCCACAGAAACCGCCCCCCCAGCCCCCATAACCCTCAGAGGTGCTGGGTCTTATTAAGGGGCGAATATGGCGGATTACTGCCAGGGACCCGGGATAATGGGCGTCACAGCAGCCCAAATCCGCTTTCCTGAAGAATGGCGCTGAGAGGCGTGAAGGCCAAATCCTCCATTTAAAACTGAAAAAGACAGGGGCCTATTATACTGACTATTCCACTGTATCCAACTCTCTCTCTCTGTCTTGCTTTCTATTTCTATTTCTTGCATAGTCTTTTCTTCTCTCTCTCTCTCTCTCTCTCTCTCTCTCTCTCTCTCTCTTTCTCTTTCTCTCTGTATTGTCTTCTCTTTCTCACTCTCTTTAGCTCCCTGGAGTTTACTTTCTCCTCTCTAACTTTGCCTTGCCATGCTCCAAGATCTTGTCCCTCTCTTGAATGACCGGGGCTAGTGGACCGCAGCTTTAGCTTTGTAGCTTCAGACGCATTGTTAGTGTAAAGTAGCAGTTTGAGTCCTGGGGACCCCAGGTGCTGCATGTTTTAATTTTTTTTCTGCGTTTAAACCTGCTTTAAAACATTGGGGTATTCTTAGACCCCTTCATGAGCTTAGCTGAGGAGTGTTAGAGCAAAAATATACAGTGCTTCTGTGCCTGCTATATGGAATCAATGAAGCACTATTAGAGCTGAATTTGTTTTACTTGGAGAGTAATATGTAATGCAATTTGTTAAGATTTGACTTCCTCAATAGTCAAATTACAATCTATGTAATTTCCCCATATTGCCTGCATTGGAATGTCATAGCCTCGATGTGAAAATTACACCAGGGAAAACAATGACAATAACAACACACTGCATGACTGTCTCTTCTATTAGCAGGTGAGAATGAGATAGATAAATAACACAGATTCATGCTGAATTAAAGCCGCTTCACAATTATTGAATGTAAAGACTAAATACAGTGTAGGTTTATACTGGATTAAAACAAATCCACAGTTGTTACTCTCAGATTATTAAAATATATACACACTTTATCCTGGATTAAAATCACTCACTGTGATTACTGATACAAAAACTACACACAGTAGATTCAAACAGGATTACATACTGGATTAAATTTATTCCACAATCACTACTGTCAGATTGCAAAACTACAGAAAAAATGATCCGTGTTAGGCTGTAAAAATGACACATTGTAGATTCATATTGGAAGGAAATCATTACACAATTATTACTGTTAGGCTGTAAGCACTACGCACTCTGCAGATTCATACTGGATTAAAATCCCTTCACAATTATTACTATCAGACTGTTAAAGTGAGGTGTATTTACACTCATCTTGTATTTGTTATATTGTTACATATTAAATTCATGTTTTTCTTTGTATTTTTATATCTGATGTTAGGCTCTCTGTTAATGTGTGTGTGTTCTGTTGAGGTCCTCTCTCAAGAGAGGGAGCTAATGTATAGAATAAGCATGCCAATATTATGAGAACAGTGTTTGCCAGGGGTACCTGATTGCGTTAGAATAAGATTTTCCAGATGTTTCCTTATGGGAATGTATGGATGTGTGTGTGTTTCTAACCATGTTATGTATGTGCGCACATTCACCATATATAAAGCAGAGGCAGCTTTTACAAGGAGAGTTCCCATTTCGGCCTTCGGGACTCTCACAGGGCTTTTAATACTATCTTATTATTTTGAAATAAAGTTGTTCATGTTTAAGTCCAGATAGTGTCTACAAAGCTTTCGTCTCCCCACCTACACAACTGAGAATAAACAACAAAAGCTATGTCTTGGATTCATACTGTATTAACATCCCTTCACAATTACTACTATCAGACTGGCAGGCCTGTATATGTTGCAGATTCATACTGGATTAAAATCACTCCACAATTACGACTTTTAGGCTGCAAAATAACACACTCTGCAAATTCATACTGGGTTAAAATTGCTCCACAATTACTACTATCAGACTGTTAAAGCTGTATATGTTGCAGATTCATACTGGATTAAAATCCCTCCACGATTATGACTGTTAGGCTCTAATATTACATGCTCTGCAGATTCATATTGGACTAAAATCACTCCACAATTATGATGGTTAGGTTGTAAGACTACATGTCTATGGATTATAATCTGGTATGAATCTATAGACATGTAATCTTACAGCCTAACCGTCATAATTGTGGAGATTCATAATGGATTAACATCCCTTCACGATTACTACTATCAGACTGTTAAAGCTCTATATGTTGCAGATTCATACTGGATTAAAATTGCTCCACAATTACTGTTAAACAATATATGTTGCAGATTCATACCGGATTAAAATCCCTTCACAATCAATACTATATGTTGTAGATTCAAACTGGATTCATCAGTATTCACTAAAATTATAGAACCATCCTTCCCAGATACAACTAATCAAGCTCCAACAGAACCTAAGAGTCTTCAATCTGGTTGATTTTATGTTGGATTCAGAGAAGAGTTAGAGAGACAGCGGTGGAAGCAGAGGCAGAAGTATTTATGAGTTCATATGATTAGAATGTCTGATCTATCAGGCTGGGACAAATTCTGGACCCCCAGCACAAGAAATCCACTAACACTTGTCTGGGAGAGATATGAAGCCCAAAAGCTCCATGTAATGCTCACTGTGTTACAAAGAATCCAGATTAGCATGCTAATGCTATATAAATTTGGACACACCGTCTCATCAGCAAAAATAATTGCCACTAGATCACAATCTCATATCCTGCACTTCTCTTTAACACCCCTTAATGTTACCGAGGGATAGAAGGAAAATGGTTTTTGAATTATTTATTGAATGATGACGATGCTTGAATGTGTATCATTGGAATTACACTGCTGTCTCAGGTGCCAGCCTAGCATTGCCCTGAATGTGTAAAGAGAGCAGAGAAAAAAAACATAAGAGGAAGAAAGAGTGACAGCTGGATAGAGACAAAACGAGACAGAAAGAGGGCGGAGATGAGCAGTAACGGATGGGGAAACCCTCATTTAGAAGATAAACCACTTAACGAAGACGGAGTTTAGTAAATTGGTAGGAGCAGCATCGAACCGCCAGCGACGGAGGACCCGTCTGACCTTTCAGAGAGAGAACGAGGAGCCATTTAACACCCAGCGAGTGCAACGTGGGATGAGGATCTCATACGGCTATAGATTACTAATAAACCGCTTCCAGCACCATGAAGAGTATTACTCTGGAGTGGAAGTGGTGATTTAATGTCACTTTGAGAGGAAAAAAGAAAACGGCTCAGTGACAGCAGGGGCTCTTCACCATGGTCTTAACAACCTTGTGTCATAGCCGATAATTGCTTCAAATGCAGATCCATGCCAATTAGCAATCGTGCTGAAATCTGGCTCGCGATGCTTCAATGGTGCGCACTGATGACCCAGAATTTATTTTCACATAAAATGTGAAATGTTTTTATGTGGTTACATAAATGAGGAAAACATTCTTATCTGAATGTTGATTGGCATCCACTACTTCAAGCAGCTGTTGCCAAGTGGTTTCTGTGAAATATTGCTATTTACTCTTAAATTGTAATAGTAGACTCATCGTTAGTAGGCAGTAGGTAGAGGCGTCTGCGACAGTAGATGGACAATATGAAAAAAAAAAGATGTTCCATATCTTTTAGTTGAGGTTCAGGGGTTACTGTTCGTAAACAATAAAACTTTGATGACAACTAGGGATGCACCAATACCAATGCCTGACCCTAAAGTATCTGCCGATACTTAAAATACACTTATATTGCCAAAAGTATTCACTCACCCATCCAAATCATTGAATTCAGGAGTTCCAATCACTTCCATGGCCACAGGTGTATAAAACCAAGCACCTGAGCCTGCAGACTGCTTCTACAAACATTAGTGAAAGAATGGGTCGCTCTCAGGAGCTCAGTGAATTCCAGCACGGTACCGTGATAGGATGCCACCTGTGTAACAAGTCCAGTCATGAAATTTCCTCACTACTAAATATTCCACAGCCAACTGTCATTGGTATTATAAAAAAGTGGAATAGATTGGGAACGACAGCATGTCAGCCACGAAGTGGTAGGCCACATAAAATGACAGAACGGGGTCAGCAGATGCTGAGGCGCATACTGTGCACAGAGGTCGCCAACTTTCTGCAGTCAATTGCTACAGACCTCCAAACTTCATGTGGCCTTCAGATTAGCTCAAGAACAGCGTAGAGAGCTTCATGGGATGAGTTTCAATGGCCGAAAAGCTGCATCCAAGTCTTACATCCCCAAGCGCAGTGCAAAGCGTTGAATGCAGTGGTGTAAAGCGCCACCACTGGACTCTAGAGCAATGGAGACGTGTTCATTGGAGTGACGACCCCTTCCTGTTCCAACATGACTGTGCACCAAAGTACAAAGCAAGGTCCATAAAGACATGGATGAGCGAGGTTTGGTGTGGAAGAACTTGACTGGCCTGCACAGAGTCCTGACCTCAACCCAATAGAACACCTTTGGGATGAATCAGAGCGGAGACTGTGAGCCAGGCCTTCTCGTCCAACATCAGTGTCTGACCTCACAAATGCGCTTCTGGAAGAATGGTCAAAAATTCCCATAAACACACAACTAACCCTTGTGGAAAGCCTTCCCAGAACAGTTGAAACTATTGTACTGAAAAAAAAAACAGTAATTCTCTTTCCAATATTTAACATATATTACTGTGATTTTACAAGAAATCTTCCTATATTGTATATTTTAACGTATTTTAACTGTTAAAATAGTGTCATAAATCTCACAGACTATTATCTTTAAAAAATTATAAATAAAAACTTTACCCAACTGACCCTTGACGTGTTTTGCACCACAAATCACACCTTATCTTCTCAGGTTTATAAGTCAGGAATGCTTTAATGCAGCAGTCTATTATGAGCATCCTTATGCACCATTGTGGTCTGGTGAAGCATCTGTGAGTAACCTATTGCGTAAAAACAGTAATAACAGACTCTCTTTCAATATCTGTGCTCATAAACTCTGCATTTTGCTTTATTTCAAATACTATTATTCACTTCTAGGATTTCTAAAATATTTACATTGTGTTTCAAATCAAATATTTGATTAGATCAGTTAGTATTATCCACCGAAAATGCCTCTTCTGTGCCTCCGCTGCTTAGTCAGCGCTGATGATCTGCTTTCCGTGACCTGTTTGTGCACGCTGTCTTCGCACCGGCACATAGGAGGCATACGCGTGCATCCAGCCGGGTGCACTGAAGAGATGCACCACAAAATGTCACTATCTAAGCTGTGAATTGATTTTTTAAATTTATACAGTCAAAAAGAAGTGAAACAAAAACAGGCGCTTGGTAAAATTTGAATCAAAACATGTCCAGTTTCATAAAAATATCAAACTTCTGTGGGAATTTACAACTTGGGTGATTACATGTTTAAGAAGCCATGTCTTCTGAAAACAACATGTAGGATGTGGCTGTCTCATATCATTACTAGAGTTACAGCAACTGAAAGAGGAACGGACAAAAATGGTTAAAAAAAAAAATCTAACAGTACTAGGGTCCTAAAGATAATCACTGCTGTTATTACAAAAAGTACTGCAAATCGAAATCTATTGACATAAAAGCACAAAACCCTTGAATTTTACTTTGCAAAAGCGCAAGTTTAAATTACCTGTCAGAAGTATTGCAAAAAAAAGTCAATTTTTTTTATCCAAATACATACATACACTATCAACATGATAGCATTGTCTTTCTCTAAATTTAGTGTAGCTGTACTTTGTCGTTTTTATTTAAAAAATTATAACCTGCAAAAAAAATCTTATTGAAGTAGGATAAGATTTGTCTGCATTATAACTTCAAAATCACTGTGAAATATGGTGAAATTTTGCAACAGTTGCCCAAAGAAATTTGCTCAAGAAAAGGTAATAGAATAAAAAAGGATACCTGTAGTAATATTTTTTAAATTTTGCACAACATGAATTAAAAAGGACACTAGCACTCACTGGTCCTTTTTTTTTTTTTTTTAATTACTTGAAGCACAAAATCCAAATTCTTTTGTCCAGCATATTACAAGAACTCATTAGCAATGGCTAATTCAGCATAATTTACACACTTAACACTTTGAAATGTCAAGTCAAAAGTGATGACTGCTTCTACTGCTTTTGTCATTTTAAAAATCTGGCAAACCTCTCTAAGTCTCTAAAGTGCTTTTGCCATAGAAACAAGAGCTTTTGTTTTCTGTTTCTGAAAACATACTATGGCCTTTTTTTCTATAATATGTTTGTTCCATTATCGAACCATTCAGGATACAAATAACATAGACAGTACACCTATGTAAACATAGGTAGTACACAGCGGAGGTAAAAAGTCACAGACTATTCTTTTAACTTTATTGATTTTTTATCATCAAGAACACAACAAGGAATAAATCTAACACAAATATTTTGCCATTATTTGCCTTTCATGTTAGCACAATAAGATTATCTTCATATCCCAGGTTTTACCATAGGGTGTAATCAATACGTAAGAAAATATTTTATAAACTTTTCAAAACTGTGCTTAATACTGTTGACATTATGAAATTCTAAAATATTCGCTGCATTTAATTATTTATGTATTTTTACTGGTGATCACATGGCCAATTATGCAACCATCTGTATTTAAGGAATGGTAAAACACCTGCATGGCCTGTGGTTATGTAACATTTTTATGCTTTCTAGAAATGTGTGCAGTAAAAGAGGACCTTGATGAAAAGGCTTTGCCACAACCTTTGAATGGGCACCTCACTGCTTCTTTCTTTGAAACATGAGATTTCAAATGACCTAAAAGATCTTTCATATCAATGCAGTGTTTCTGGCTATGACTATTTTCACATATCAATGGGCTCTGAACTGTTTCACGCTGTGACACAGATGACGGCCTATGGTGGCGATAAATGTGACTTCTGAAAGAATTATATTTTGTAAACCTTAACCCAACTATACAACAGGTATATGTACCATGTCCTTCATTTTTATGCAATTATTGATAACACATAGCCTTTTTCTGTTCTCATAGCAATGCCACGTGTAAACGTATGAAAGCTTTTAGAAAACTTGCCATATTGCAACCTATGCAGCAAATCTTACTTCAGCATAACGCTTGAAGACTTCTGGCTGTAGTCAACTGCAGGAGTTGCAGCATCCAAGTTCCTTGTACTGCAGCCAACCACTGTAGGAAGAAACACACACGTTTGCACATGCTTGGGTAAAACAGCGATAAACACCGGCGAGTGCGGCATGTTTTTAAGTGTAGTTGCTGCTAGCAAGTGGTCTAAATTAAGCTGTCAAACAACATGGAAAATAGGCACTGCCACAAAAAAATACAAGTACAAAAATATTGTACTAAACTTCAGCAATGCAGCTCTTTAATCAAAGTTTAGCTAATGTTAAATCACACTGAGAATTAGCTGCCAGCTACCTAGCTAACTTAGCTAGCAGCTGTACGTCCTCTGGCGTGCTTCCTACGTTCCTGCGTGCTTTCAGTCGGAGTATCAACACTGATTGGCTGCAAATCGATTGCCCTGAAAATCGTTTGCGGATCACAGAAGAGCGATGTTGCTGGGAGACTCCATCCGTCATGGTTTCCAGTCATGTTTCCTGGCTCCAGCCCTATAGTTTAAGAATCGGTAACACCGCACCATAAACATTAGTGTAAAGGTGAAGGTGAAGTGCAGGTTACTTACATTGCAAATGGCAATTTTAACTCATTTTATTTCCTAAGTTTACACAAGTACAATGTACCTTCTGTACATTTAAAAACATAAACAAACACTGATGGCCCACTAAAGAGACATGTAAAATATGGTATAAGAAGTCTGTATTGTCAGTGTAGTCCTTTAAATTGAGAATAAATGTAAGTGTAAAATACAATAACTTTTTTTTTTTAATTTATCTCTATGGCTTTATTCAGTTTTTATAACATGAAATACTCTTAACAATTCAATTTTCAAATTTATACAAATGCAGTGATAAAAAAGGAAAAATACGTTACAATTTATTTTTTACCTGTCTCATAGCATAGCCAATATCCATGTTTCTTTAGTTTATGCATGTAAAGTAGTGGTTAAGAAATGCAAAAGGACAAAATATTTATATAATGACATAAAATATAATGATCTACTCACATATCGTCTCGCAATTATCATCATCATCATCATCATCATCATCATCACTTTTATTTATATAGCGCCTTTCCTATACTCAAGGACGCTTTACAATCAAAGAACATCAATACATTAAATGACAACACATTAAACAAAAGGATAATACAGGTAAACATTCAAGTATAAACGGATCAACGATAACACAGTGAAAACAAGTACATCTTTAACAGAGATGAAGACCGAGAGGTTGCATCCCGAATAGACTATGGGAGAGTATTCCATAACTTGGGAGCTACTACATTAAATGATCGACCATTCATAGTAGTCAGTTTAAATCTAGGAACATGAAGAAGCTGCCATTTCATCACCATAGCTGCTGGACTGCATTCAGTACCACAGCAGAGCAGCAGTTTTAAAAAGATACTATCCAAAATGATACTATTTCAAGAATATTGCACTAAGAAAAGGGGAAAGGATTGTGTAATGGAGTTAATGCAGTGATCCACACTCATGTTTGTGTCATGTTTATTTATTGTTGTGTACATATGGTCATGTGGTTAATGAGGCACAGAGAACCTGTTGATGTGATTGGTTTTCCTCTGGTTTTATATGAAACTTATTTCATTTAATAGTCTAATCAGGGGATCTTAGCTTGATGTAGTAGTTGTTTGTTTACAATGATAGTTAACACTTTGTAGCTCAGTAAGTTATAGCATTCCTTAATCCATGTAAATATTCATAATAAATTAATCTTAGCACCTTCTAACATGAACCTGAGGTTAGCTTCTTATTAGCCAGGTTCTTGTTCAAATGTTCCCGTTCTACGTTAACCGTTGCACCTTCAGGTACCAGAAATTGACTGCTGCACAATTTAAGGTGGAACAGAAAACTCAAGCGTAAAGCTGGCGTACAGGGAGCCGACTTCAGCTTCATCCTTCTTACTGTATTTTGAGAGGTTTATTTTATTTCTGTGTGTATTAAGATTAGAAGTGATTCACACATTGATGGATTTACTGATGTGTGTGTGTGATTGTGTTTCTCAAGCTAAACTCGGTTTCTATCATCAGTCGCAAGACTGAATAGTTTTCTGCTGGTCTAGATGGCTAATAAGCACAATCAGTTATCACATAAATAAAAGCTGCAGACCGTGCCGCTTAGATTAATCTCTGTCTGAGGATTATAACAAAACAAATGTGGTGAAAATTGGTTGAGTAATAAGGAAGTTGTGGCCGATTTCATCCTGAGACTCATCGTCTCTCAATACAAGTGAATTTGTTGATAAGTGGATCTTGACCTCTCCAACATGACGGACGTGCAGACGTATCGCCTCAGATAGAGAGCAGACAACGCGGGATCTAGGTATGTATATCTACAGGCTGCAGCCTCGGCTTTGGAACGCAGCTAATGCTCAGAACACCTTATTTTGATGTAATTTATCACGATGGCCATAAAGATCATCATATCGTCCACCTCTAAACATGGTCTGTCTTCATAGACTCTCTGTACATTTGAATAGCTGTGTTTGTGCTCTGTGGCCAATAGAGCTCGACAGTATGAGCGCTGTGGGTCGTATATTATGTTTTTATTTGCTTGCAGGGCCGATGTTATGAAGACTGACTGAGAGATAAAACCTCTTTATAGCCCAATAAGGTGCTGAGAGGAGAAGGAGAGATAGAGAGAGAGAGAGCGAGTGAAAGGAGGAGAGAGATAGCTTTATATTTGACAACATGGCGAGAGAAAGAGGCACTTTTTGGGCGAGTGACATTTAAGCATATCTGATATGCTGGATTTCTTATCTTCTCCAGCCACTTCACCTCCTCCGCTACCTCCCCGTATCGTTCTGTACACACCTCCGTTCTCCCCACACACTCACATACACACACACACACACACACACACACACACACACAGAGGCAGGAGCATTGATCGCCCGTGTGTGAGCCTGCTGAGGCGAAAGGCAAGGGCTCATGGAGAAGTTTGTGCAATTGATCTCAGGGGGAGACAAGAGACATGACATCTCTCTCTCTCTCTCTCCCTCTTTTTCATTCTCCCTTTCTCCCTCTTTTACACATTCTCTTTCCCCTTTTCTCTCATTCTTTCTCTCTCTTCTGTCCCTCTATATCTCACCAAGCTTTCTTTCTTGCTTTCTCTTTGCCTTTTTTTGCTCAGTCTCTCACCCTGCCTCTTTCCCCTTCTCTTCATTTCTCTCACTCTTTCTCTTATTCTTGCCATGACTTATGCTTCCTCCCCTCTCTTTTTCTTTCTCTTCTACTCTTTCTCCTTATTCTCCCTCTTTTTTTACTCTCTTCTCTCCCTTACTTTCTCCCTCTGCCTCCCTCTATTAGCATTTCTTTCTCACTGTTTCATTTTTTATCTTCTTTCTCTCTTTGTTGCCCTTTGTTTTCCCATTCTATCTTTCTCTTACACTTTCTTTTCCCCCTTATTTCTTTCTCTCCACCCTTCCATCTCTCTCTTAGTCTCTTACCCCCTTTGCTTCCCTTCTCTCGCTCTCTCTCTTCCCTTCTCTTCTTTTCTCTCATTCGCTCTTTTTCTCACTCTGCCTTAAACCTTCTGCCCCTCTCCTTTTCTTTCTCTTTGTTTATTTGTTTTTCTTTCTTTCTTTCTTTCTTTCTTTCTTTCTTTCTTTCTTTCTTTCTTTCTTTCTCTGTCTTTTTCTCTCACTGTATCTCACTCTCTGCCTTTTGCTTGTTTTCTTTTCTCTCACAGTCTTTCACCCCCCTTCTCTGGGTCTTGCTGATCTGGCCTTTTGGAGGTCCAAAGAAGAGAAAGAGGGGAGTGTGAAGTTGAAGAGAGAGAGAGAGAGAGAGAGAGAGGGAGAGAGAGAGAGAGAGAGAGATATGGAGTCTGATCTTTTCCTTCGAGTTCTGCTGCACAGCACCTCTACTGAGGAATCAAAGACTGAGAAACAAAATCTCTTTTATCCCAGGAGAGATCTGTGTGTGTGTGTGTGTGTGTGTGTGTGTGTGTGTGTGTGTGTGTGTGTGTATACGCTCTATTTGGCCCCAGACTTAAGATGTTACCAGTGTGTGCCGTCTTATGGATTTGAGCAATCGCTCCTCGCGGAAGAGAATTTTTGATGTGGTGACACTTGAAACTGCAAAGGAGGAAAGTTTTTTCCAAAGTTTCCATTCTTTTTTTCAGCCTTTCTCCTTCGCTCTAGAGACAGTGACTGTCAGAGAGACTCTCCGGTGGTTTAAATCTGACCCGCTTACACTCATTCTTCATGTGCATATTTACAAACTTGACCCTCAGTCCATCACACATGAGTCCACAGTAATAATGACCTAATTAAGAGAAAAAGAAAGAGTGAGAGAGAGAGAGAGAAAGAGAGGAAGGATGGATAAGGCAGGGTGAGAAAAAAGAGAGAATGAGAGAAAAAATAATAAGAAAGAAAGAAGGGAAGCAAAAGGCAAGGGAGACTAAGAGAGAATGTAAGATATATATACACACAGAGAGAGAGAGAGAGAGAGAGAGAGAGAGAGAGAGAGAGAGAGAAAGGGAAATAGAGTATGAAGTAAAGAGAGAAATGAAGGTGGGAAAGAAAAAGAAAACTGAGCAAGAGAGAAAAACAAAGGGGAGGAAGCATATGGCAAGGTGAGTAATAGAGGGAGAGAGAAAGAAGAGGAGAAGAAGAGAAGGGGAAAGAGAGAGAGAGAGAAAGGAAGCCAAAGAGGGAGATAGACTAAGAGAGAAAGACAGATGGGAAAAGAGCTGAACAAAAAAGAAAGAAAGAAAGAAGGGCAGAGTGAGAAATAGAGGAGAGAGAGAATGAGAGAAAAGATGAGAAGGGAAGTGAGAGAGAGAGAGAGAAAGGGAAAAAGTATGAAGTAGAGAGAAAAATGAAGGAGGGAGGGCAACAAGGAGAGAAAAGTGAGAAATAAAAAAACTGAGCAAGAGAGAAATGCAGATGGGTAGAGAGATCGAGTGAGAAAGTGAAAAAGAGAAAGGAAGATGGAGAAAAAGAGGGTGTAAGAGAGAAAAGAAGGGGAAAGAAAGTGGAAAAGAAAGAGAGAGAGAAAAGAGAGGGGAGGAAGCATAAGGCAGGGCGAGAAATAGTGGGAGAGGGAGAATGAGAGAAAAGAAAAAAGGGGAGAAAGAGAAGGGAAGTAAATTAGAGAAAGACAGAGGGAAAGAGAGAAAAAGAAATAACGGAAAGGGAGAAGAGTAAAAGGAGGAGTAAAATAACAGAAGCAAGAAAGAGTAAAAAAAGTAAAAGAAAGAGTAAAAGAAAGAGTAAAGAAAGAGTAAAAGAAAAGAGTAAAGAAAGAGTAAAGAAAGAGTAAAAGAAAGTAAAAGAAAGAGTAAAGAAAGAGTAAAGAAAGAGTAAAAGAAAGAGTAAAAGAAAGAGTAAAGAAAGAGTAAAAGAAAAGAGTAAAGAAAGAGTAAAGAAAGAGTAAAAGAAAGTAAAAGAAAGAGTAAAGAAAGAGTAAAGAAAGAGTAAAAGAAAGAGTAAAAGAAAAGAGTAGGCTGCTTTAGTCTCGTCCGAAGTATCAGTCAGAATAATTCATACCAGCACCTTGTGGTCCAGCTCAAAATGCCAAGAGGAACCAAAGCAAAGGATTGTGGGAAAATGTGGCAAAAGCATCAGGGGGCCAGTCCTTCTCCTTTCAGAGTAAACGAATAAAAAAAGACAGAGGAAAAGAGAGAGAGAGAGAGAGAGAGAGAGAGAGAGAGAGAGAGAGAGAGAGAGAGGGAGAGAGAAGCAGCCAAACAGGAAGGAGACTGCAAATGAGGCTTGTTTCAATAACGCGATCGATGGCGTGCAGGAAAAAGATGCTGTGTGCGTCAATGATAAGCACACAAAGTGAGAGAACAAGGGAGGAGGGGAGGAGGGGGTGATGGGGGGTTACATGGAGGACGAACGGAAATTATAAGAGAACAAATTAAGAGAAAGAGAGAAAGTACGTGTGTGGGAGAGAAGTCGAGACGAAGAAAAAAGAAATTGAAGAGAGGAAGACTTCAGGGAGTTCAGTCAGGGAGAGAGAATTAGGAGAGGATGAGAGACAGACAGACAGAGAGAGAGAGAGAGAGAGAGAGAGAGAGAGAGGAGATAATGCAGACAAAGTGACACAGAGAGAAGAAAGATACAGAGAAGGAAAGAGTGAAAGAAAAAGAGAAAATGAAAAGAGACAGAACGAGAGAACTTAGGGTTAGAAAGAGAGGGGGATCGATTTTCCTAGAGAGGGAAAAAAGAGAGTTGAGAGAAAGAGTGAAGGTGAGAGACAGAGAAGTAAAAGGAAAAAGAGAGGAATAGAGAGCGACATAGAAAGAGGCAGAGGGAACAAAAAGATGGAGAGAGAAAAAGAGAGGAATAGAGAGAAAGTGAAAGAGAGATAGAGGAACAGGGAGAGAGATAGAGAGAAAGAATCAGAGAGAGATAGAGAGAGAGAATCCGAGTAAGAGAGAGAGAAAGAGAGAGAGAGAGAGAATCCGAGTAAGAGAGAGAGAAAGAGAGAGAGAGAGAATCCGAGTAAGAGAGAGAGAGAGAGAGAGAGAGAGAGAGAGAGAGAGAGAGGTACTCAGGGTCAGTAATCCTGTGAGACTGCAGTAAAGCTACATTGCTTTGTCAGTGTTTCAGCTCTAACCCTCTGCTTTATGTGATTGAGCGGAGTCAAGAGAATCGGGCTGTAATTAAAAGTGAGAGAGAGATAAACAGAGAGAGGAAGAGAGAGGGGAAGAGAGAGAGAGTGAGCAGGTTGAGCTAAAATAATCAGCACAGTTTGCAGTGAGTCTGATTTATTAGGTTGTTGCCTGTTTTAGCTACTAAACCTGTATTGAAGATAACCAGGGCCTGTTGGGGGTGCCTACCTGGCTCAGGTGTGATAATGGTGCATTAAGTGGTCTTCTTCAACTAGTAAAGTAGAGAATTGGCACACCACCACTTGCATTTGTGACTGTCAGTTGGGTAAGTTCAAATTCTGGGTGGATCATGAGTTTTTCTGAGTTTACAAGAACTGTCTGAGAAAAAAGATTTGAAATGAAATTGAATTGTGGACTGGCAGCTTGAGGATTTCACACATGTAAACTAGTGCTCTAATAAGTGTCCTTAAGAACATGAGGAAGAACCACTGAGAAGAACCAAGACTCAAAATGAGAAACTCTTTAAGAACATGAAGAAGAACCACTGAGAGGAACCAAAACTCCAAAGTAAAAATGGCATAAGTAAATGAAGAAGAACCATTGAGAGGAACCAAGACTCAAAATGACAAACTTATTAAATCCATCAAGAAGAACCATTGAGTGGAACCAAGACTCAAAGGACAAACACCTAAAAAATGAAGAGCCCCTGAGAAGAACCAAGACTCA
The DNA here is from genome assembly GCF_015220715.1 of Pygocentrus nattereri. NCBI lineage: Eukaryota > Metazoa > Chordata > Actinopteri > Characiformes > Serrasalmidae > Pygocentrus > Pygocentrus nattereri. The sequence goes on along the minus strand of NC_051224.1, from coordinate 18,884,867 downwards.
AAAGATGAACCCATCCTCTACTGGTCTGCACCGGATAGTAGACAAGTTTAAAGGGAAACTGAGGAGATGGAACAGAACCATGCAAAAGGAACATCTGTCTGATATCTGGAGGATCTCCTGATCCTGTAGGTTGCTGCCCACAGGATAGTAGGTGTTAGAACATGATGAGTAAGAAGTTCAGTAAGGCCCAATCCCATTTCACCCCTCGCCCATACCACTAAGCCCTTACCCCTCTGTTTTGCGTATTCACACCAAAGGGTAGGGTGTCTAGATTTTTGTTGAGATAGAGGAGTAGGGCGAAGTATTAGGGCTACATGGCCCTCCAAACAGAGGTTTTTCACAGGCACACTCCAAACAGAGTGTTATGAGAAAAAAAGGAAAAGAGACCAAAGAAACCCACAAATGTGAGAATTTTCTCCATTAGAAATTACGATAACCATTGTATAACCTTAGTTTAATGTTGTTTTAATGTATTATGTTCATTTTCTTCATAACAAGCATAAAAAATCACTAATAGCACGCTCATGTCTCAGTATTGCTTGTCTTTAGTCCTTGTTTGAAAGCATATGTTGCCCTAAATGTAACTAAAGCTCAGCAGTGAGGCTGCTGAACTTTTCCCTTCTCTGATATCATTGAAGACTACAGAGCACTGCTAGTAGCCTGTTAATGAAGTAATGTTTTTTTTTTTTTTTTGAGGATCCCATTTCATAGAGCAAGATTTCAACCACTACCCCTTGTAACTCAGTTCCAAGGGGTTAGGGCGACACTGGAAAACAAGGGGTAGAGTTAAGAAGAAGAAATGGGATTGGGCCTAAGAGTGCAAACCTTTGAAAGGGATGAGATGATATGTCGATAAAATCTGTGGAACATCCGAGTGCGGCTCTTCAGTGGTCAGCACTGAACAGTGGACTTATGATACGTTCTCTCAGTGTTCCTTCCAGAGAGAAACAAATCCACTAAGCTTGAATTATAGTAGAGCAGAAACAGGGATTACGCAGGTCAGGCCTGCACGCCAGTGGCTGTGTTGTTGAGGGATAAGCAAATAGCTGGAGGGTTTTCCCCAGGTGAAGCCGCAGAGGAATCATCTTTTAATCTCGTCACTCGCTACTCCTGAACATGTCGCCCAGCTCACGTTCACAAAGGCCATAGAGCTTGAGCATCAGAGCCCCCTGTCACCTCACCTGATGTTAGGGATTTCCGACAAGCCTCAGCTTCTGCAATCACATGAATAAAGGCAGAAACAAGCCCATCACAGCACAAACACAGCAGCTTTGAGCTGTCCCAAAACATGTCACCTGTCATGTGTAAAGGGTGAGGCCATATTTTCAGGTTAAAAAAAACATTTTAACTGCAGTAATTTATACATGACTATGAATATATGATTTAAATGACATAAAGAAAACAAATAAACACTATAAAATATATAATAAAAGTTGTGGTCTCAGGAGTCGTGTCACTGGTGTTACAGAGTCACAAAAAATCTCTTATAAAATATAAAAATCACACTGATGACATCACTTGACTTCCTTTTGCCTATTTTCTGAGGATCTATGAAGAAAAGCACATGGTGAGTCCACTTTGTCTTTTCAGTTATCAGAAATGTTCTCATTTAGCTCATGATTTCATATGAGGCTTTTAGTTGAAGTCACTGCTACGCCCTCTTGTATTCTTACATTATACTCAAAGGTCAAAGGTATTCACTCACCCATTCCAGTCACTGAATTCAGGTGTTTCAATCACTTCTATGGCCACAGGTGTATAAAACCAAGCACCTAGGCCTGCAGGCTGCTTCTACAAACATTAGTGAAAGAATGGTCACTCTCAGGAGTTCAGTGAGTTCCAGTGTGGTACCTGTGCAACAAGTCTAGTCCTGAAATTTCCTCACTACTAAATATTCCAGTCAACTGTCAGTGGGATTATAACAAAGTGGATGCGACTGGGAATGACAGCAACTCAGCCAGGAAATGGTTGGCCACGTAAAATGACAGAGCAGGGTCAGCGGATGCTGAGGCACCTAGTGTGCAGAGTTCACCAACTTTCTGCTGAGTCAATCACTACAGACCTCCAAACTTCATGTGGACAGATTAGCTCAAGAACAGCATAGAGAGCTTCATGGAATGAGTTTCCAAAGCCGAGCAGCTGAATCCAAGCCTTACATCACCAAGCGCAGTGCAAAGTGTTGAATGCAGTGGTGTAAAACGCCACCGCTGAACTCTAGAGCAGTGGAGACGTGTTCTCTGGAGTGACAAATCACGCTTCTCCGCCTGGCAATCTGATGGACAAGTCTGGGTTTGGTGGCTCCCAGGAGAACGGTACTTGTCTGACTGTATTGTGCCAAGTGTAAATTTTGGTGGAGGGGGGATTATGCTGTGGGGTTGTTTTTCAGGAGCTCAGCCCATTAGTTCCAGTGGAAGGAGCTCTTAATGCTTCAGCACCAAGAGATTTTGGACAATTTCATGCTCCTAACTTTGTGGGAACAGTTTGGGGACAGCCCCTTCCTGTTCCAACATGACTGCACACCAGTGCACAAAGCAAGGTCCATAAAGACATGAATGAGTGAGTTTTGTGTGGAAGAACTTGACTGGCCAACACAGAGTCCTGAGCTCAACCCGATAGATGACCTTTGGGATGAATTAGAGCAGAGACTGTTAGCTGGGCCTTCTTGTCTAACATCAGTGTCTGACCTCACAAATGCGCTTCTGGAAGAATGGTCAAAAATTCCCATAAACACACAACTGACCCTTGTGGAAAGCCTTCCCAAAGAGTTGGGAAAGCTGTTATAGCCGCACAAGGGGGGCAAAATCATATTAAACCCTATGGATTACTCTTTCTTGATGATGCTTTGGCAAAACTGTAAGTGAGTTTGGTGATGACAGTAAAGCTTACTGAATTTAATTGAATTTAATTGAAGTTGAATATTTAATTAAATATGCTCTCATTTTTGGCCTTTAAAAAAATAAATGTCAAAATCACCCCAAAAGCTTGTTCTGTGGCTTTTATTGCCTTTTTTCACTACTTTGTAAATGATTAGTTTGTGCATTCAGTGGATTTTTTTGTAAAGACTGATTCAAACAAAAAACTAACTGAATGGATTTGAGATTTCAAAATGCATCACTTATTTATATATTTTTTTTATTATGAGGAAACAAATGATAGGAAAGTTGATATTAGTTGGCTCCATTTAAAAAATGTACAGTACGTAAAGCATTAGCATAGAAAGAACATAATTATCCCAAGCATTAATCAGCAATTAATCAGTCAAATCAAGCCAAACCAAGTCAAATAAAAGAGAATCAACGGTATTTTTCCCCATGTCTGATGGCATTTCTACCTGCTAGACGCATTGCCCCTTGGAGTTCCAACGGGTACTGGTTGAAATCTTACTTGTGTAAGATGTACTCTGTAAGTGACCCTGCCAGTCTGCAGTGATAGCAGAGGAGGGTAGAAGTTCAGCTCTTCACTGCTGGGCTTTAGCTACATTTAATAAATCGTATGCCTTCAATTATTTATTATTCCCCACCACTAATTCTTCAGTGATGACTTATTCGAATTTTCCCCGTTCCCCCTTAAATGGAGCAGCAGTTTTTATGATAGAGATTAGCAGACGAACGCAGATCGCAGATCAGCGTAGTAAACAAATGACACAATGATCGAAAGACAAAGAAAGACACAAAAATCGTGATCCCAGTCCGAGCGAAATTCAAATAGGCAAATATCCAAAACGACCAAAACAGAGGTATTCGAAAAGGGCTAGGCACAAACGACTCAGCATAACAATACTAAAGTCCAAACACGAGAAACAAACGGCACAATCCAAAACATTCAGTAGGGTTTGGCAGAACAATACTTCGCATTGTCGTAGTGCTCAGTTAGGGCTTAAATAACACAACCTTAGGGTCTCATGATAAAGTTCAGGTGGAGGTCCTTAATAATCAGGAGACTTGGATCTCTGCCATGAGTGGGGTGGGGAATATGAAGTCACGTGAGACTCCAAAGGGTTCTGGGAATTGGAGTCCCTGCCTTGCAAGGCTGAATCTGAGCGCATGACAGTACCCCCCCCACCAAAGAGCCCGGGAGGACCATGGGACGGGGACGAACCGGACGACCACTCCTCCTGCCCCCTGAACCATGCACATGTCCCGATCCTTAACCGCGGCGATCCTGGGTCCAAGACTGTGATCTCCGGCCTTCCCTCAGGCAGGCAGGCAAAGAACTAGGAAGAGGCCTACGTGGACGCCCTCTGGGACGCGGAGCTGGCCTCTCAGGGTGCCGGCTGTGAAAATCCCTGATGAGACCCGGGTCCATTATGTCGTTGGCCGGTACCCAACATTGTTCCTCAGGACCGTAACCCTCCCAGTCCATGAGGTATTGAATCCGCCCACCTCGCCTTCAGGAATCCAGCAATCTACGGACCACATAGATCGGGACGCCTTCCATCATTTCCAGTGGCGGGGGCGTGATGTCCGGTGTCACCTCATCCAGTGGTCCTGCAATTACAGGTTTCAAAAGTGACACAAAAGTGACATGAAATGAGCATGATATGCGATATCTGGGGGGTAAGTTCAGTCGATACACAACATCATTGACACGCTTGACTATTTTAAACGGGCCTATGTATTTGGGTAGTAGTTTGCGACAACTTCCCTCGGGTACCCAGAAATCCCTTTTGGACAGCCATACTTGGTCCCCAGGTTGGTATACCGGCGTGGGCCCCCGACGCTTGTCAGCCTGAAGTTTCTGCCTCCGAAGCATCTGTTCAATATGTTGGTGTGTATGTTCCCAAATCTCCTCACTGTGTTTCATCCACTCGTCCACGGCTGGGACGTCAGATCTCATGCCGGTCCAGGGTACTAAAGGAGGTTGAAAACCTAAAATGCACTGAAACGGGCTTAGTCCCATAGCTACGCAATGAATTCTGTGCTATCTCCGCCCAACTCAAAAACTTAGCCCAGTCTTTAGGGTTGTCATGACAATACATCCTTATAAATTTGCCAAGTTCTTGGTTAGCCCTTTCACACTGGCCATTAGTATGTGGGTGGTGTCCCAAAGACAAGCTAAGGGACACCCCTTAATGTTCAAAAAATGCCCTCCAGACTTGGGAGGTGAATTGGGTACATCGAGTCGATACAATATTTTCGGGTATTCCAAAAAACCTAAAGACTTGTTGAACTAGGACTTCTGCTGTCTGAAAAGCAGAGGGTAGGTGAGCAAACGGAACAAAACGAACCCCTCTGGAAAATCTATCTATTATTGTTAGCATGGTGGTATATCCCTGTGATTCAGGTAGATCTGTTACAAAGTCTACCGCTATGGGACTCCAGGGTTGCTCAGGAACAGGTAGGGATATTAGCTTTCCCACTGGCAAGAGTTTAGGAGTCTTGCATTGAGCACATGTGGAACAAGACGCAATTACCGAATGAATGTCTTTATTCATAGTTTCTCACCAATACCTAGGGGTCAGAAGGCTTTGGGTGCGAGTCTCTCCAGGGTGACCTGAGGTCAAGGACGAATGTGCCCATGTGATGAGGGGTGTTCTGAAAGATGGGGGAACATACAGTTTCTCTGGAGGACATTGCGTGGGGATTTGTGTGTGAGAAAGGGCCTTCTCTATTTCTGCGTCTATGTTCCATCTGATAGACGAAATCTTGACTTTGGGAGGAAGGATTCTTTTAGGTTCCGTTTCCTCAGGTGTGCGATTCTCCGGTTGATACTTCCTGGAAAAAGCATCGGCTTTAGTGTTGCGGGAACCGGGTCTGTACGTGATGCTGAACTTAAATCTGGAAAAGAACAAAGACCATCTAGCTTGTCGTGCATTAAGCCTCTTGGCGGTGCGTAGGTACGCCAAATTCTTGTGGTCGGTTAGCACGACAAATGGATGGTTGGCCCCTACTAGCCAGTGTCTCCATTCTTCTAATGCTAGTAGCCAATAACTCCCTGTCCCCAATCCCATAATTTATTTCAGCTCCTGTGAGCTTATGAAAATAAAAGGCTATCGGATGCAGTTTAGCAGGGTCTCCCTTTCTTTGTGACAATACCGCACCTATCCCTGTCTCCGATGCATCAACTTCCACTACAAAAGGTTCATTAGGATCCGGGTGTACGAGAATGGGGGCTGATGTAAAAGCAGTCTTGAGTTTTCGGAACGCGTTGTCAGCTTGTTCGTTCCAGCAGTCTCTTAGGGTTTTTCTTGAGAAGCGACGTCAGAGGTGATGCTATTGCGCTAAAATTTCTGATAAACCGTCGATAAAAATTTGTGAATCCCAAAAAACGTTGCAGTTCCCTCACTGAATTAGGTTTTACCCAATCGCGTATAGCATCCACCTTCCTGTCGTCCATAACAATTCCCTGTTTGCTGATTACATAGCCTAGAAAGGAGACTGACTGTAGATGAAATTCACATTTCTCCCCTTTGAGAAATAGATTATTCTCCAGAAGTCTCTTCAGTACTTTTTGGACATGTCTGACATGAGTCTCCCAGGAGGGAGAATAAACAAGGATGTCATCTAGATATGCGATTACAAATTGACCCAACATGTCCTGAAGCACGTCATTGATAAACGCTTGAAAGAAAGAGGGGGCGATAGAGAGCCCAAAAGGCATCACTAAAAACTCATAATGCCCCCTAGTGGTTAGAAAAGCTGTTTTCCATTCATCCCCTGCTTTTACCCTTATTAAATTGTAGGCACTACGAAGGTCCAACTTAGTAAAATACTGAGCCCCCTTAAGTTGCTCTAAAGCCACTGGAACAAAAGGAAGCGGGTAAGCTTTGGAAATCTGGTTTAAGGCCCTATAATCAATGCAAGGTCGAATTCCTCCATCTTTTTTCTTAATGAAGAAGAAACTTGAAGCGATAGGGGATGTAGAGGGTCTGATAAAGCCTTCATCAAGAGCTTCCTTGATATACATGTCTAGAGCTTGTTGCTCCTCCTGAGTCAAAGGGTAAATACGAGCTTTGGGGAGAATAGGATCTTTGATCAGTTCAATTGTGCAATCATAAGGTCGGTGTGGCGGGGGGTTGGTGGCATTTTTCTTGTTAAAAACTTCTTGCAAGTCCACATATTCTAAAGGAATTTGGAATGGTGAATCAGAATTGGGGCTCTCGATAGTGGTTGAACCTAAGTAAACCGATGGCAACTCAATACAATGCTTTAAACAGAAGGGGGACCAATGTACCATTGTGCACTCAGTCCAGGAAATTGTGGGATTGTGCCTTTCTAACCATGGTAATCCTAAAATCATGCCAAAGTCTGACTGGTCTAATATCAAAACTGAAAGTAGTTCTGAATGTAATGCACTGGTATGAGTCTTTATTGGAATTGTGGCCTTGGCAATAGGCTTTGTTCCTACTTGGTCTCCGTCCAAGGCTGTCACCAACAACGGGGTTTGTAGATCTCGAACGGGGACCCAGAATCTCTCCACAATGCGAGTATGAATGAAATTTCCTTCAGCTCCCGAATCTATATGCGTTGAAACGACAAGAGAGTTTAGGTGAAAGACAACCTGAACTGTTAACAATACGGATCTGGCCACCAACCCCTTTGTGGGAATACTCACCACAATCACCAGGGGTCGGCTCCTTGTTCTTTTGTGGTAGTGCCCGACAGTCCTTAAGTCTGTGTCCACCGTCACCACAATAAAAACAGAGTTGTTGGGTGGCATGTCAACGTCTTTCTGCTTGTGATAACCTTGAGGAGTAACACACCATCGGTTCCGGAATGTCTATCTCCTCAGTAGAACTTGAAGCCATGTTCCTAGTGTTTTGTGGCCATCGAACACGGCGTCTCTTGAGCCTAGAATTCAGGAGGTGATCAAGCTTGATAGCCAAGTTAATCAACTGATCCAGGGTCAGATCATCATCTTTGCTAGCCAGTTCATTATGAATATCGGCATTTAGTCCCTGCCGAAATGTGACGAGCAGTGCAGGTTCATTCCAGTCACTACCGGCTGCCAACTTGCAAAACTCGAGCGCATAGTCCACCACAGATCGATTAGCTTGCCACAATGGGGATAGTATTTCACCATTAATTTTTCCTTCATATGGGTGATCGAACACAGTTCTCAAGTCTTTCACAAATTGGCCGTATGATAGGCGATGTAATGATGGCCAACGAGCTGTGGCTCATTCAAGGGCTTTACCAGCTAAGTGAGATATGACGAATGAAATCTTAGCCTGGTCAGACCCAACAGGTGAGTTCTCAAAAAAGACCGAACACTGCAATAAGAACCCTCGACATTTATCTGTGTTTCCCTCGAACTTATCGGGTTTACTAACCGGAAATGTCATGGTGGAGTGTTCAGTCACAGCGGCAGCCTCAGTTCGTTCCAGCAGATTCACAGACTGGAACTGTTGGGTCCATCTCTTTTACGCTGTCGACCAGTTGCTTCAACCGTGCCTGTTGTTCCGCTTGTTGGTGGGTCAAGGATTCCAAGGGGTGGGTTACACCTTCTAAGACTTGCTGGTGTCTACCCAAAAGTTGACCCTGTTCAGCCTTCCTGAAGGTTTCCTGATCCGCCGTCTGCATAGTGGCGAAGTATTCTGTAAGATAGAGATTAGCAGACGAACGCAGATCGGAGATCAGCGTAGTAAACAAATGACACGATGATCGAAAGACAAAGAACGACACAAAAATCGTGATCCCAGTCCGAGCGAAGTTCAAATAGGCAAATATCCAAAACGACCAAAACAGAGGTATCCAAAAAGGGCTAGGCACAAACGAAAGTCAGCGTAACAATACTAAAGTCCAAACACGAGAAACAAATGGCACAATCCAAAACGCTCAGTAGGGTTTGGCAGAACAATACTTCGCATTGTCGTAGTGCTCAGTTAGGGCTTAAATAACCCAACCTTAGGGTCTCATGATAAAGTTCAGGTGGAGGTCCTTAATAATCAGGAGACTTGGATCTCTGCCATGAGCAGGGTGGGGAGTATGAAGTCACGTGAGACTCCAAAGGATTCTGGGAATTGGAGTCCCTGCCTTGCAAGGCTGAATCTGAACGCATGACACAGTTACATTGTGCCAATTCAGGCGTCAGAACTGCTGGACTATTTAAGGTGGAACAGATAATTTAGCTAGCCAACTACCGATAAATTAGCATAGTATTAGCATTTTTTAATGTATTTTTAATGTATGACCGTAATACATTGAAACAACATTAAACTAATGTAATATGATGGTTATTGTATTTTTTAACAGAGAAGTTGTGTAGCCATCTTGCTGTTTTTTTCTGTTATTGTCATAACACTCTGTTTGGAGTATTTCTATGAAAAATCTCTGTTTGGAGGGCCTTGTAGCCCTAACACTTCACCCTACACCTCTATCTCAACACAATTTGAGACACCCTATGCCTAGACTTGAACATGCATAACAGTGGTGGGGGTGAGGAGTGAAATGGGATTGGACCAAAATTTTATTGGCTTCTCTCTCCACCTATATGCATTTTGGGCATGTCTTTTCTTGTTTTCTTCACCAGCTCTGTGTTGTCTTTCCTCTTAGGCTATATTCCATTCTATGTCTCAGTGTTTAATGCATATTCAATGCTCAGATTAATTGCATAGTCTTGCTATTATTGTCTGTAAGAGAGTCTTATCACATTCTTTGTCTCTGAGTGTGGTTCTTGACTAACTGCATACTACACTTTTAAATGGGACACTAGTAGGACAAACATAAAATAACAAAGTCGCATTTTCCCATATCACCATTTTAAGGTATGGAAATACTCTCCACAATCACATGTTCAGAGACAGAAGAAGAAATTTGAATGAACCAGGAATTTTTCATTACATTTTTTTGTGAACAGAGAATTTTTCCATTCCTGTCCCCACTTTCTGTAACCCCTCACCCCTGCACATCCCGCAGCTGGTACCCAAGCAGTACTAAAACATTCTTTATGTGTGCAACACGAGTAGGGAGTGGTTAGTATCACGCCGAGTGATGGGGTGAGGGAGGACCATCCTACCACTCAGAGGGAGAAGGGACAACTATGCTGTCTTGGACTCTTGGCCATGGATGGCTGAAGCATCACTGGATGCTGAACTTGCAATGTCCTAATGACTAACGCAGGGGACCCCCACATTTTCATATCTTTCTTATCTTTCACATATTTCATATATTTCCTTCTTTGCCTTTCCAGGTGGTGCCCGTTATGTTTGTTTATTTGTGTGGGGGGTTTTGTGGTCTAACATAGATGGTGGAGGCGGTTGAGCAAGCACTGGAGGAACCTGGAGAGAGAAAAAGAGGGGGAGAGAGAGAGAGAGAGAGAGAGAGAGAGAGGGAGAGGAAGCTGTTGATTTGTGTCTGAGTGGACATCCTCTTTCTGACTTCTGACTGCTGATTGGCAGGTGATGAGTGAAAAGAAAAATTTTAAAATAGCCACACACACCCACGCACCACACACCCACGCACCACACACCCACACACACCAAAGTGTGGAATCAGTATCAATAATTCAATAATGTACAGAAATATCTATACCAATTTTGATGCAGATACATGTATAACATATATATAATGTGTGTGTGTGTGTGTGTGTGTGTGTATTAGTGTCCAGATTATAAACAAATCTGTTGATTATTCCATAATGACTGAGAAAGCTGTATAAAATCCAGAAAAAAAGTTTTATAGGTTTTTAGTTTCAAGGTTTATTTAAAAAATTAGTATTTAGAATATAATTCTAATAAAACTAATATCTAGAATGACTTTACAATAGAATTAAGTTTTAATAAAGTGTATATTCTGAATTACTTTTAATATAATTATTATTCAGAATTAAGTAATAAATAAATGATATCCCGATTTATTTTACAACAAATTTATATCCAAAATCTAGTCATAATATAATGTGCAGGAATTTCATAGAATAATGTTCTACAAAAATTAATGCCCATAATGATTTTATGATATAAATAATAACCAGAAAGAAGTTCTAATAAAAATTAAATTTTTTATTCAACAATGAATAAAATTCTAATGAAATTACCTAAATTTTAGCCAAATGTATTTGAAACGTGGTGGGCTTGACAAGATCTTGACAAGAAATTACTATAACAGGTCAAGACAGTACACTGTTTATCATTCCATAACTAATTACTAAACCAAAATACAGTTGTATGCAAAGGTTTGTGCACCCCTGGTCAAATGAAGCTCCTCTACAGAGAACATGCTTCTGCACATTTAATGCATATGTTTATTTGCTGAATTTAACATATTGGGAAAAAATTGAGCTTTAAACGGTGGCAAGTACAAAAGATATGACCTTTCATATGTTGTGTTTTTCCAACTTAGCATATAAATGGCTATTGTGCACTGGTTTCACTTAGAAAATCAATAACGTGTCATTTGATCAGGGTATTTACTTTTGTATAAAACGATTCATGAAATATTGGATGAAGTGTCTAAAAATGCCTCCTGATTCCTAGTTTTCACTAAGTTAACAATTATTCATGCACCATGTGATTCCAGACTTGCAGTGCAGTCTGTGTGAGGTGATGAGAGTGAAAGCTGTCTGTCAAAGTGGAGGAAGTTGGCAGGAAGTTGGCCTTTGTCTCTGAGTCTGTCTGCTGCCTGCAGTAATGAATAAAGTGGAGCTTGCATGGTCATGGCTGCTTGCTGTCCCTGTGCTGCTTTGTTTGCTGTCCTTAAGGAGTGTCGGTGCGTGTTGACTGGTGTGTGTTGACACTACATCCCCATGGACACACGTCCAGCCCGTCAGCGGCCAGCCGAAGTGACACCACGTCTGTGGGAGAGAGTTTTGGTCAGTCCAGAAATGTCCCTTGGAAAATGATGATGATATTAGTGACTGGCACAGAGTGAGCACATACGCTGCCAATAGAAAGTTGGGCAAGTTTGGGTGCCAAACTTTCTTTTATTTATTTTTAATTTTTTTGGAGAAAGACAGAAAATGTGTGTGAAAACATGTTAAAAAGGCATAAAAGCAATAGGGGGTCCGTGGGCTGCTCTAGAGCTTATTAGAGGTGTTGCATCGATAATCATTTGGAGACAGAACAGGGGGGTCCAGGAAAAGGAAAGATATCAGATCGCTATGTTAGGGGTGAAATATATGTAATAACAAAATGTCCCAGATGTATTACAGTCATACGCAAAAGTCTGAACTCACTCTCAACGCTCATTGCTAAGTTTGGTCAAATTACATCCATTCATCCATCCATCCATTTTCTAAGCCGCTTCTCCGTCAGAGTCGCGGGGGGATGCTGGAGCCTATCCCAGCAGTCTTCGGGCGGAAGGCAGGATACACCCTGGATGGGTCGTCAGTCCATCGCAGGGCAGACAGACAGACACAGACATTCACTCACACACTCACACCTAGGGGCAATTTAGCACGTCCAATTGGCCTGACTGCATGTCTTTGGACTGTGGGAGGAAACCGGAGAACCCGGAGGAAACCCACGCAGACACGTGGAGAACAGTCAAATTACATGTTTTGTGGATTTTTACAGTGAAAATAAGTTAACACATCTGCATGCTTAAATATGCATTTTTCTGCATATTTGAATGCATTATTTGCTGAGTATAAAGGTCTCGCTTTATTTGGATGATCCCTTACAGCCCCCTGTAGATCATATACAGATGTTCAAATTGTTAGCAAACTATCTGGTGAAATTCAGTTGATTGTAAACAGTGGTAGAGTTAGGGTTAGGGTTAGGATTTGGACCAGGGTTAGGGCTAGGACCAGGGTTTAGGTTTTGGGTTGAGGTTAAGTTTAGGGTTCGGTTTAAAGTCATAGAAAATGAATGTCAATTTAGTGGATATTTAGCTGAATGCAGTAAATAAAGTAAATGAAGTATCTACAAAGCATTTCATGTGGACTAATAAATAAGTGTATAAAATATGCCATAATGATAATAATAAATTTCCCCCAGTGTGTGAAATTGAGTAAAAAAATAACTATGCATTAAAATATCTGTTATCTTTGTATTTTCTATATAGTGATAATATGTCCCATGTGTATTTTGTATATCGCTGTTGTCGGAAGAAGACCTCATATCCCCAAAATGATAACTTTACAGTAGAAGAAAAAAACATACTCTACCTTTAATGTAAATCAATGAAACTAGAGTTTTTTCCATGCAATTTTGGGACGTTTCTTTTGGTCCATTCATCATGAAATTTACAAAGAATGTAAAGAGCAACAGGCATTTTCAAATTATGTAAAAAACTGAAAAATTCCGGTATGAGGTTTTGTTTCGACAGCAGCTATATGTAAACAGCTATATGTAATACTATGTGCCAAACCATGACCATTAGAGCTAGGCTTTGGGTTCTGGTCATAAAACAAGAACAAACCCCATTTCTATGATAACACTAAACTAATTGGTGCACTTGACATTATTGGTCTGTTCTAGATTAAACAAGGCCTTTTGAAGCTTGTCAGAGACATTAACATATATTTTACGTTGAATCAGTTTTACAGTGAATTTTCTCAGTGTTGAGTCCTGATTTAGAACTGCTTTTCTCCATTTCTAAAGTTAACTAAAACCTAGTAAGACTACGGCTCATATCCACAGTCTGTGATGTATCTAGAACTTTCCAAATAGACTAGAGTGAGGTTTTTTTTCTCAAGAAAATGGTCCCACCTACAACTTTATATTAGACAAATCTTATTTGACATTAGAAATAACATTTGACTGGGAATGGAAACTGAACCAGCATGGATTCCATCCTACGTGGGACTGGATATGGTCTAACCTGATTGTTACCTCATTATTTAATTAATTGTAAATTTATACATGGGATCTCCATACCATACTTGAGACATAAAATGGACATGGTTCTCACACCTTATTGTACTTTTCTGCATATGTTTCAGGATTGCAGTGAGATTAGAACATTTTAGGACTATGTGTTTTCCACATTGTTGGATGAGCTTGGAATTCCTGGGGTTCATATGCCCATCCTTCTCTCCCAGAGGAGCAGGCTTCTTTTTTGTTGGAAAGAAGGATGGAGGCCTCCGCCCCGCATGGATTACTGTGCTACTCAACATCATCACCATAAAAGACCTCCACCCCCTGCCCCTCATGTCAACAGCATTTGAGACACTGCAGCAAGCCTCAATATTCACTAAGCTGGACTTGTGTACCAAGAGCAAACAGCTCAAACAAAGTGTACCATCCATTCATTTTTACAAAGGAGGTGTATTTCATTTTCTCTTTCTTTTATTTCACATTTCTAGTTTAGCTTTTGTTCGAGCACGCTGGTTTCAGCGTTTCTTTTGTTTTACATGTTCCCATCTTTTCATTTCCCCTTCCTTGAGGTGTTTTACCCATTGTCCCCTGTGCATCCCAGGGGTGCAGCGGTAACTCCACAGTTCGAGCCTGGCTCCGGATCATCTCAATTGCAATGTCCCAAACACACACTTCATTGCCCCAATAAATTGATTTAATCCTCTTTCTCACTGGTTTTCACGTCTGCACTTGGCTCTCTCCTGTAATCATGATCTTGACTGCATCTTCAGGTTTATTTGCACCGAACAGGACAGTAAGTTACATATCTGTTTAATAGCTAATAAAAAGCTGATCCCAAACATGATCGATTGATTCTATTGGCAGTTCCAAATCATGTTGGTAGTTTAATAGCTAAGGATTTCAGTTTGGGTCCTAAAGTCCTATACTATGGGAGTACTTGCTTGGCTGTATCTAACTAGATACCTTTGGACAAAAAAAACAAAACAAAACCAAGGCTTAACAATGTGCTAAGAGTATTAATACAATACATGCAGAGCTGAAATGAAAAACATGATTATATTAAATAAAAAAGAAATAAAATTATAGATGTATTTTTTTTCACTTCTCAGAAATCTTTATTTAACTGACAAAAGTACAAAGAATAGATTTCCAATGTTTTCGCTAACCAACTTTGCATTTTGTAAATGTAAACATATTTTTAATTTCATGTCTGTATTACACTCAAATGTTGTAAAAAGAGACAAACATGACTCTGTCCCATCACCTTTACCTTAAATGACACTTTTTTAATCGTTTGGGAACTGAGGATGCCAAGTTTGGCAGTTTTGCCAGTGGATTTTTTACCCATTCTTGTTTGATACAAGACATCAGCTGCTCAACAGTTCGTGGTTGTCACTGTTTGATTCTCCTCTTCATGATGCACCATACACTTTCAACAAGAGACAGATCCAGATTACAGGCAGTCCAGTCAAGCACCCAAAATCTGTGTTTATGATGCTATGCTGTTGTAGTAAGTGCAGAATAAGGCCTGGCATTGTCTTTCTGAAATAACCATGGACATCTGGGGAAAAGACACTGTGTTGATGGCAGCATTTGCCTCCCTAAAATTGCAATATTTAAATCTGCGTCAATGGTTCACACATATGCATGTAATGATGCTGTCAACACTGATGGAACCCCATACCATGACAGATGTTGGCATTGCATTTTTCACTGATAAAAGTCTGGAGGTTGCTATTAATCTTTGGTGGACTCATCTGACCACAGCACACATTTCCACTGTCTTTCAGACCATCTGAGATGTGTAAAAGGCTTTACTTGTAAAATCGTGATCCACAATCATTGTCAAAAAACAGGCATGGGTCAACACCAGAAAGGGCAGAAAACACAAACAAACAAACATACCAGGCAAACAGAGTCCAAGGGGCAAAGGCAAAAAGGCCAAAACACAGAAGCTAGTCAGAATCCAACAAAGCAATATCCAAAGTGAACACTCAGGAGCTCTTGAAAGATGCAATACCCTGGAAAGAACTGAACTAAAAGCCCAGGCTTTATACTTTTAAACTAGCTAGGCAAACAAAAGACAAGAACAGGTGAAACAGATTAGTAATCCGAGGAAGCTGAACAGTGATTGGTGAAGGGTCATGAGTCACATTCTGATGGAGTCCATGGAGGTGTCAGGGCTGGAGGGAGTCGTGACAGTACCCACCCCCAAAGAGTCCAGGACGGCCCTGGAACGAGGCCGACCAGGACAATGACCATGCCCCCTACCAGAAAATTGAACAGGAACCCTCCCAGAGCCTCTGTGGCACTGGACTGAGGAAGATTCTCTATGATGAGGGAATGAGCTAGAGGGTTCGACCCCTAGGACGAGGAGTAGGCTTCTCTGGAATTCTCTGCTTATGAAAGTCAACTATTAAACCAGGATTCAGGACGTCTTGAGCGGACACCCAACACTGCTCCTCGGGCCATACCCCTCCCTTTCTACTAAGTACTGGAGCTCTCCTCCATGCCTCTGGGAGTCCAACAGCCAATGGACAGCATATAGAGGGGTTCCATTTGACGTCAGGGGTAGCCTCATCCAAGGGCCCTGAAACAACAGGTTTCAAAAGAGATACATGAAATGAACTACAGACCCTAAAACGGGGAGGTAAGTCCAATTTGTATGTCACCTCATTAACTCTCTTAAGTATTTTAAAGGGACCAATATATTTTGGTTGGAGTTTACTTCTTTCCTCCAGGCCTCTGAAATCCCTCATAGACATGATCTCCTGGCTGAAAGACAGGGGAGTCATCTCGATGAAGGTCAGCTTGTTTCTTGTGATGATGGAGAGCGATCTCAATTCTCTGGTTTGTCTCCTCCCAGACCCTCTATGTTGCATCCACACATCAACAGCTGGGACCTCTGATGTAGTACCAGTCCATGGAGCAAGAGGGGGGCTAACCCTAACCCTAAGATGCATTGTAAAGGGGTCAAACCAGTACTTCAACAGATCAAAGAATTTTGAGCTATTTCAGCCCAAACAAGATAATGAGACCAGTCAGCAGGATTGTTATAACAAAACAATTGTAAGAATTTCCCCAATTCTTGATTGACACATTCACATTGTCCATTAGATTTAACCAGATGTTAAACTAACGGAAGTGCCTACATGTTCAAAAAACACAGTCCAGACTTTTGTTTAGTTCCAAAGCTATGGAGATAAGAGGAAGTGGATAAGGATAGGTTTTGGTGATCTGGTTAAGTCCCCTATAATCTATACAGGGACGAAGGCCCCCATTTTTTGTCTTTACAAAAAAGAAACCAGAAGCTACAGAAGAGGTGAAAGGTTGAATGAAACCCTAATCTAGTGTCTCCTGAATGTAGGTGTCCATGGCTTCTTCTTGAGTAAGTGGGTAGATTCTCAATTTGGGAAGGACAGGAAATTATTAAATCAGATTTAAATTGATTAAATCTAATAATAGTAATAATATACTAAAGAGATAGTGGGGTCGTGTTTTTCAAGCCAGGGTAGACCCAATATAAGGTCAGTTCTGAATGAGATGACCACCACCACCACAGTAAAGACATAGGCCCTCTCTTAATTGTCGGAGTCTTTTGTTTGGAGACAGACGTGATGAGTCACACTGCATGAGGTCCTCTACTCCTTGGTGTGCAGCAGGAACCAGTGGTGAATGGCAGCGGGAAGTAGTTTTCTTTAAACGGTCAGTTTTAGGCTTCCCTCGGTTATTAATGAGATGGTCGAGACTGATAGACAGAGTTACAAGTTAGTCTAGGATAAGGTTATCATCTTGACAAGCCAGCTCAGTGACAGTTTCAGGATTAAGTCCTTGGCGGTACATTACCAGTAGCACAGCCTTGATGTAACTTGGTCAATTTAATCAGATACAGAATGCTTGCCTTGATATAACTTGGTCAACAGCTCGGCACAGATTTTACCTTCAAATGGATGATCAAAAACTGTACAAAATTCCTTTAAAAATTGGTCATAGGAAAGGGTGTGTATCTGACGCCAGCTGGCAGTGGCCCATTCTAAAGCCCTATCAGATAAACGGGAAACCAAAAATGAAATTTTGGCTTGATCAGAACTAGCAGGGGAACTATCAAAGAAAATGGAGCACTGTAACAGAAACCGACGACATTTATTACATATTTCCACCTAACCTGTCTGGTTTACTAACTGGAAACAGGGAACCAGTAGCTTGCATTAGAAGAGATGAAGTAGCAGAACTTACTTCTGGTTCAGAGGTGCTAAGGCTGTGGATTTGACTGGTAAGTCCCTTTACACTAGAAACTAGCTGCACCAGCTGAGCCTGTTGTTCTGACTGTTGTTGAGCCAGAGATTCGAGCGAATGGATAACACCTGCCAGAACTGATGGCTGATGACAAACCAGTAGGTGACCCTGTTCAGCAAGCACTTTCTGAAAAGCCTCCGGATCCACTGTCTGCATTGTCGGCAAGGTATTCTGTAACATGTCAGAATGATTCAGACACTCGTGGATGGAAAAAGAGAAAAGGGCTTTACTTGTAAAATCATGATCCACAAACATTGTCAAAAAGTTCAAAACACAGAAGGTGGTCAGAATAAAACAAAGCAATATCCAAAGTGAACGCTCAGTAGCTCTCGAAGCTGAATGGTGATTGGTGCATGGTGAAGGGTCACATGATCTCCCAGAGGATGACTCTGGGAGATGGAGTCCACGGAGGTGTCAGGGCTGGAGGGAGTTGTGACAAAATGAGCTTGCTGGCGTAGAAATCATGTATTTTCATCTTTGAGTGTGCTGCAGGCATCAATTTCAAAATTTGTTTATATTTACAAAATACAATTAACTTAAGTGATTTCTTTGTACTTTTCTCAGTTAAATAAATGTTAAGGAGAATTCACAAATCAGAGTCTTGTTTTTACTGCATTTTGCAAAACCTTTTTAGAAATTGGGCTTGTATTTATATGTAATAAAAAATTGCAGAGCGTAATCCTAACCTGATCTTAACCTCAGTTAAGTGAAAAAGAAGCAATCTTGCTCTTCCAGTTTGCTTTTAAATGCTCTGTTTATCATTTTTATTCTAAATTAACCGAGAAAATGAAATGATATACTGTTGAGGAGGCAGATAAAATGTGTATAAAAAGACAATTACTGTTATAACCATTCCTGATCATTTAGCAATGTCTTGTTGTTCTCAAAATACCTGAAGTCTGACCAAAAATAAACTAAATTACATCCAGGTAAAGGAATAGGAGCAGATTTCGTTCAACCCCAAGGTGCCCTTGAGAGGAGATGTGGAAGAAAATGCAGAAAGAAGGGGAGAGAGAGCGAGAGAGAAGGAGAAAGAGAGAGAGCGAGTGAGAGAGGCAGAAACAGTTTGACTCAGTGGACTGGTCACAATTCTTTAGTGTCTCTGGTTCTACCAGCATTATCCCTCTAAGCCCCAGTGCTGTCTTGAAGCCTGTGGTGACTCTTTCAGAAAAGCTCTTTTTCTTCTCTCCATCTTCCAGGCCTCTCTTTCCTTCCCTTGTTCCGCTTCCCCCTCTCTCACTCTCTCCACTCACTCTGGATGCCCAGTGCAAAGTTGTGTTCATAATTCATTTCTCTCTCATCCTTTCTTCCACTTGACCTATTTGGTTGCAATGAGTGCGCAGGACATTTGTCTTCTCCTTTCGTTCTCCTGCTCCTGCTCGATCTCTCTCTCTCTCTCTCTCTCTCTCTCTCTCTCTCTCTTTCATGTTCATACTCTCTCTTGTTTAACCACTCCTTGGAGCCACTAATCACAGCTGTGTATGTCACATACGGTCAATTATCTCTAATAACTGCATACTAGCATCAAGGCTGTCTCTGTCACTCACTCACTCACTCACTCACTCACTCACTCACACACTCACTCACTCACTCACTCACTCACTCACACAGATATACAAACACACGCAGTCTGAAAAAGGCCTGGGTAATTGACCAATTCAGGTAATTTTTATATTTTATATTGATTTATTTTCAATAAAATGATCATGACATTCAGTTCCTCAGTCTGCTAGTAACAGTATGAGCTTCAGCTATTAACAGCTGATACTTAAGTACAGTAGATGGTGACATGCACTTTTTTATTCACATGATGGGAACGAAGAAGTCTAACTATTCATTTAAAACTGCACAAACCAATATGAAAGTTAGGCGATTTAAATAGTGTAAGCTATTTTCAATGTTGTAATTTATTAATATTATTAATTATTAGTAATTAATTAGTAAACAATGTGGTGCAGTGGTGGGTACTTACTGACAAGTGGTACAATGAGGGAGAAACCATGAACCAGCAACGTATCGATGAGCACCCAAAGCTCATCAATGGTCTAAACAGACAACTGACATACAGTTAAAAGGAAATAAGTTCTAGATTCAGATGGGTCGCTGCAATTCTGTGATGTCCCTTCACCATGAACACTGTCATAGTAAGTCGGAGAGTTAGAACAAATTGTATCGCGTTTTAAGCTTTTTAAGCAAACTATGCATTAAATGCTAAGGTTATCAAATATATGGGAAATTTTGGATGTTTGGAAGTCGTTTTGTGCAAACGACAGCAAATCTGTATCTTTTTTTACTTCTGCTCTGCGGTGAGAAATGGGACGTTCCAAGTCAGAAAATGTCAAGTTCCTGGTTTTTATCAATATTGAATAATATTGGGAAGTAAAACATAATGAGAGCTTTGGCCATATTGCCCTTCCTTAGTCTGTAGTATCCACCTGCAGTACCATCCCAGTAAAGCTCGCTTTCTATGACATCCCCTCCAGTCTTTCAGAAGGCTCAGGAGCTCCCATCTTTTTTTTTCTAGGGGAACCAAAAGCCTCTGCCCACCGACCTGGCCTTCCCTGTGCGTGCGGAGTCTGAGATGATCCAATTAGGGGCAGACAGACAGGGCAGGCTGCTGTGTCAGCCCGGCCGCGGCCTGCATCGAGCCTAATGAGGCATTACCCTCGCCACTGACAGCCCAGCCGTGCTTCATGACAGCCGTATGTATGTGTGTGGCCAGGGGACGGACACTAAGGTTATCAGTGAGGCAAGGCAAACGTGTGCCAACTACACAACTCTCATAAGAGAGAATGTGCAGGGAGAAAAGAAGAAGAAGAGAGGGAGTGGGGGAAAGATAGAGAGGGAATAAACGACAGCAGTGATGCAGGCAACTAGGAAATATAGGTTTATTTATACACAGTTGTTTTAGAAAAGAACAGATGGTGACATCAGTCCTTAGCAATTAAACATGAAATTTAGACTACAAGGAAAGTTCTGTGAAAAAATAAACTTACACAATTATCTACATGCCGTCCATCAGCTAAGACATGTTTGGTGTCTGTTAGTTTAGTTTTGCACTGACGCTAAGAGGCTAATGTAGTAAATGCTGCATGTTAAATGACTGAAGCTCAAAACTCCCACCTCTGACTAGGAAAAATAAAACATTCCCTCAGAACTCCGAAAGTCGGGATGGTGTTTTCAACTCCAAGCTTGAATGAATGTGTTTTAAACTTAATGATTATTAGAATGTCTGTGTTTCTCATGACTGACTGCTGACTGTAATAACTGTTGGGAAAGAAGAGTTTTGTAATGTTTTTAAATGTTTTCTCATGGAGGGTGCCTGTTGACTGAAGTACAGACGTTGACTGAATACCTTTTCACAAGTAATATTTAACCAAGAGGGTTTCTGCTTTTACTCAAATTACCAACACCTATCTTACACAAGAAGTAAGAAGCTGTGTATTTTAGCCACACTGCTTCTCGCTGATTGCCAACTCCAGAATAAGCCAGAAATACATCTCTAAGCTATAAAAGCAGCATGTTTACTGGATTCGGGAGGCTTGAATGCTTATACAAACGCAGTTCGCCAACATAAATGTGCCTCTGTCTGTTTCAATTGTTGAAGCTAGCCTGTTAAACCTTAACCAAATGTTTTCTTTTACAGCCATCCACTGCTGCTTCTGGTTCTGATCAGGAATTGTCCCAGGTACTTTCATTTATAGTAACTTTATGGTATTGCTCTTTATAATATTATTGCATATTACGCCTTTTATTATGTCTTTTAGCAGCAGACACTGTCAATATTATTTATTTTAACATGTATTTGACTGATTTGTTTTGCTTTTTTCTTTACCTTGCAAAACTGTTGTATGAAAACAATAGAACTTTAAAGTTTGTGTGCTATTGTAAAAGACAGTACAGTGTTATTCACAGTAAACTTGTCTTTCTGGTATTGCTTTGCATATACCTTTTTGTTTTTCTTATTTGTAGATATATTTTTCATACTGTTTTTATTGTTTGTTCAGGATTCTTTATCCTTATGTTTTGTATGGTGAGCATTTATTACTAATTTTGCTCACTTATTTCTTCATTTTCCATGCAGTCTTGAGGAATCCATCTTGACAAACTGCAAGTAACAAAGAAATTGACCAGAGACCTTCATGTCTGTCAAGAGCTGAGTATTTTTATCAGGTAGGATTCAGATGTTCATTCTCTTTCCCAAAACTCTACATACAGTGAGGAAAATAAGTATTTGAACACCCTGCGACTTTGCAAGTTCTCCCACTTAGAAATCATGGAGGGGTCTGAAATTTTCATCTTAGGTGCCTGTCCACTGTGAAAGACATAATCTAAAAAAAAAAAAATCCAGAAATCACAATGTATGATTTTTTAATAATTTATTCGTGTGTTACTGCTGCAAATAAGTATTTGAACACCTGTGAAAATCAATGTTAATATTTGGTACAGTAGCCTTTGTTTGCAATTACAGAGGTCAAACGTTTCCTGTAGTTTTTCACCAGGTTTGCACACACTGCAGCAGGGATTTTGGCCCATTCCTCCACACAGATCTTCTCCAGATTAACCAGGTTTCTGGGCTGTCGCTGAGAAACATGGAGTTTGAGCTCCCGCCAAAGATTTTCTATAGGGTTTAGGTCTGGAGACTGGCTAGGCCACTCCAGAACCTTGATATGCTTCTTACAGAGCCACTCCTTGGTTATCCTGGCTGTGTGCTTTGGGTCATTGTCATGTTGGAAGACCCAGCCACGACCCATCTTCAATGCTCTAACTGAGGGAAGGAGGTTGTTCCCCAAAATCTCGCAATACATGGCCCCGGTCATCCTCTCCTTAATACAGTGCAGTCGTCCTGTCCCATGTGCAGAAAAACACCCCCAAAGCATGATGCGTCCACCCCCATGCTTCACAGTAGGGATGGTGTTTTTGGGATGGTACTCATCATTCTTCGTCCTCCAAACACGGCGAGTGGAATTAAGACCAAAAAGTTCTATTTTGGTCTCATCTGACCACAGATCTTTCTCCCATGACTCCTCTGGATCATCCAAATGGTCATGGGCAAACTTAAGACGGGCCTGGACATATGCTGATTTAAGCAGGGGAACCTTCCGTGCCATGCATGACTTTAAACTATGACGTCTTAGCGTATTACCCACAGTAACCTTGGAAACAGTGGTGCCAGCTCTCTTCAGGTCACTGACCAGCTCCTCCCGTGTAGTTCTGGGCTGATTCCTCACCTTTCTTAGGATCATTGATACGCCACGAGGTGAGATCTTGCATGGAGCCCCAGTCCGAGGGAGATTGACAGTCATCTTTAGCTTCTTCCATTTTCTAATAATTGCTCCAACAGTTGATCTTTTTTCACCAAGCTGATTGGCAATTGCCCCGTAGCCCTTTCCAGTCTTGTGGAGGTCTACAATTTTGTCTCTGGTGACTCTGGACAGCTCTTTGGTCTTAACCACGTTAGTAGTTGGAGTCTTACTGATTGTGTGGGGTGGACAGGTGTCTTTATGCAGCTAACGACCTCAAACAGGTGCTTTCTTATTTAGAATAATAAGTGGAGTGCAGGTGGACTTTTTAGAGGCGGACTAACAGGTCTTTGAAAGCCAGAATTTTTGCTGATGGACAGGTGTTCAAATACTTATTTGCAGCAGTAACACACAAATAAATTATTTAAAAATCATACATTGTGATTTCCGGATTTTTTTAAAATTATGTCTCTCATGGTGGACAGGCACCTAAGATGAAAATTTCAGACCCCTCCATGATTTCTAAGTGGGAGAACTTGCAAAGTCGCAGGGTGTTCAAATACCTATTTTCCTCACTGTATGTGCTCACTGGCTATTTTTACAGTATTCCTGACTTACAGACTGGAGTCCATCTGTTTCTTTGTATAGTGTGCCTCCCCTCTCTTTTTACAGGGCCACCACAGAGCAGGTATTATTCATGAAATATTCTCAGCAATGCAGCGACACTGACGTGGTGTTGGTGTGTTAATGTGTGTTGTGCTGGTGTGAGTGGATCAGAAACAGCAGTGCTGCTGGAGTTTTTAAACACTGTGTCCACTCACTGTCCACTCTATTAGTCACTTCTACCTTGTCAGTCCACCTTGTATATGTAAAGTCAGAGATGATAGCTCATCTGCTGCTGCACAGTTTGTGTTGGTCATCCTCTAGGTCTTCATCAGTGGACTATTCTTGGTCCAGCAGTGATACTGAGGTGATTAAAGCATTGCTGTATCTGATACACTAGTACCACACTTACTATGTCAGCATCTCTGCAGTGCTGAGAATTAACTTTGTGGTGGTCTGGGCAGATCCTGATCATTGATGAATGATGTAAAAGGGGGCTAAAAAAAGTATGCAGAGAAAAAGATCAGCTACAAAGTACACAGTGTATTAATACTTTAATACGTTAATAAAGAGACCAGTAAGTATACACATAAAATCAAGCACAGTGATGTGATTTAATTTGTATTTTTTGTTAACAATGTTGCAGCTGTTACCTGCTGCTCCACTCAGTATGTCTGAATTGTGTGTACGTTGTATATATTTTGCTTAAGCAGTTAATACAATTATTTCTAAATGATTTCTGGCATAATCAGTTCATTTATTACCTATGAACACATAAGAATTGTGAACTTTTCAAGACTTGATACAGTATGTAGTGGATTAATATATGATAATGCATGTATTACTTTCTTAGAACAGTGGCAGATTATTGATTGATCAGCTGTGTTCACCTGTGTTGCATTTCTCTTTGCTTGAGACTTAGTACAACAAATATTCTTATGTTAGCTTAACTAAATATTTTAGTGCTGACAGACATCAGTCAGTAAGATCAGTCATTTACAGAAGTTGATTCAAACAAGATAAAGACAGGCGAAACTGGTATGAATGTTGAATGCTGGTTTCTCATATATTTACTTCATTGGAGCTCAGTTTAACAGCAGGAGACCTTGTGTTTATCTTTGTGTAGGTATCATGCTGAAGCAAAGCATCAAGCTAACTTTTACTTTGTTTTTGTTTTCTGGCTACAGAGAGGGTCGTGCAGATCCCTAGTGAACACCTAATGGACAATATGTGAGTTCTCACGCAGAACTGGTGGCAGTGCACACTTTAAGTAATCATCCAACATCATGTCTGTGTGAGACTATCACAGCAAAGAGGGCCTGGGTTCGATTCCCCGGCCGGGCGACCAGGGTCCTCTCTGTGTGGAGTTTGCATGTTCTCCCCGTGTCTGCGTGGGTTTCCTCCGGGTTCTCCGGTTTCCTCCCACACTCCAAAGACATGCAGTCAGGCCAAATGGACATGCTACATTGCCCCTAGGTGTGAGTGATTGTGTATGTCTGTTTGTCTGCCCTGCGATGGACTGGTGACCTGTCTTCCACCCGAAGACTGCTGGGATACGCTCCAGCACCCCCCCGCGACCCTGACGGAGAAGCGGCTTAGAAAATGGATGGATGGATGGATGTCATTCCTAATGGGTTGTACTGTATTTTTTGCAGTTAAATTCTGGAAACCACAGCTGCCCGTAATTTACTGTAAAGTTGAACTTTGCAATAAAATACTGTAATGTCATACAGTTGTATTGTGTTATCACTTATAGACTATAATTGTTTTAATAGTATGTCTTTTGTTTTCAAAATAATTCACTGTATACAGATTTACAATATATGCTTTTTTCCCCACAGTAAATAACCAAACGACAGTTCTCAAATGTATGGTTGGCAAGAAAGCATACTGTAATGTCTTTTCCACTATATATGTTTATTGTGAAGAGCTGTAGTAAAGTGTAATAAATATAAACCAGTTTTTCCTACATATTTAGTAAATGTAAATACATTTTCCTCATATATTGAGTAAATATAAAGCAATTGGTACATATTACTAAAATTCTGTTGTTAAATTAATTTGTACTTACTCTTTGTGGGCTACCTTTATTTTAGAAGAAGTTAGAATACTGAACCATTTGTCACCGTGTTTGCACACTATGAAATTAGACCTCAGCATTTAACCCATCCATGCAGTGAAACACCCACGTACATGCACACTAGCGAATACACACAAGGGGCAGTGAGCAGCCCTATCCACAGCGCCCAGTGAGCAATTGGGGGTTAGGTGCCTTGCTCAAGGGCACTTCAGTAACAGACTGTCAGCCGAGGGGATCAAACTGGCAACCTTCCGTTCACAGGGCTAATTCCCTAACCCCCAGCCCACGACTGCCCCTTTACTCATAATGTGGCATACTATTACTAAATACAACACATTTTAACTGTTGCTTTTATTAACATTGACTTAATTTGTTTGCTTAAATTTAGTTAACTTATTTCATGCATTTTAATCAAAGCATAGGTAAGTAAAATCTATTTAATTACATTACGTGTCACTTGTTGCCATATTTTTTTTGTGCACAGGTGGTTAAGCAGAGTACTGAGTGAAATTTCACTTATCATCACTCATTTTCCTCACAGTCCAATTTACTTACTGTTCCCTCCTTTAGTTATACATTGTAATACATAGTATTTTTTACTATTACTATTATTATTAAATAGTAATTTAGTAATTTGAGGGGATTAAAAACTAGTTAGAGCTTGTATGCACAGTAATTGGTTAGTAAAGTTCACTGTTTTAGAAGGCAGCATAATTAGCATTGAGGTTATGATATGTCACAAAAAATTTGGCTTTCTAGCTTGTTGCTAACACTCGCTTTCTTGGAAGCGTCCATGTTTCTTCCTACTTTGCCAAAAATAACACAATTCTGAGATTCGACTTCCCATGTTTGAGCCCAGCCTTATACCCCACTGATTAGCATGATGCTAACAGAATGCTTATACCATTACACACTAGCCTCAAACTGTTGTTAGATACTCTCTCATGAATCTGGACATAGTCAAGCTTCAATATGGCTGGTACATTAAGCTATAAAGCTACTTTAGCTACCCAATCACACAATGCTACCAAGCCGAGAGAAGGCTACAACATGCTTCCTCTGTTTTAGAACATTTTTTAGAACTGTTAGTTTGACCGTTTAGCTTGCATGGGAATGGATGCTAACCACCAATTCTGTTATCTTAGCTAATAGATGTCCGTGTTGGCTAGCGTGGCTATCAGTGATGGGGGAGAGGGAGGATCATTCAGCCCCCCCAGAGAAAGTGAAGCTCATAATGCTCTCTGAGCTACAGATGGCCACTACAACTTTTTGTTGTTAAAATCAAACTAACACAGAACTTGACAATACTTGATAAAAATAATAATGATAAGCTGGTTGCTTAGTAATTCTGGAACATCGAAAATATAACATCGCAAAAAAGGTAGTATTAAATAATAAACTATAATTTTTTACTTATTGTAATAAAATAAACAAAACCTCACCACATACCTGAATGCTGCTGTCATACACTTTAGACATTGGTGTTGTGCCAGATTCCCCATACATTTCATCATGAACTGCACTACAGTTTCCAACATGCACTGCAACATATTATGTGCTCTCACCCCCTTCCCAACAATGATCTATGGGACAGCACCACAAAAACAACAAAAAAAGATGCCAAAGTGTTTAGTTCAAGTGAATGGGCAGTTTTAATAAACCTACTGTATATTGGGGACATTTGAAGAAGTTTAACAGTATCTGCAGCTAACAGAGTCTATTGTTTGTAGTCTATTGTCTGTTTTGTATTTTCAACCCCAATTCCAAAAAGGTGGGATGCCATGTAAAGTGTAAATAAATGTAAATAAAACAGAATGCAATGATTTGCAAGTGATGATGCAGTATGTGGTTTAGTATTGTCTTGCTGAAATATGCAAGGCCTTCTCTGAAAGAGACATTGTCTGGATGGGAGCATATGTTCTTCTAAAACCTCTACATACTGTTCTGCAGTATATAGAGTATTCCCATGTTCAGTGCCTTTCCAGCTGTCACAATTGGCCCCTCCCAGTCCTGTCCATGTGTTCGTGTTTTCTTTGTTTTGGTTTCCTAGTCTGGCCCCTTGTTTTGTGACTCCGCCCCTGATTGTCGCCACCTGTTTTCTGCCCGTCCCTCGTTATCCCTGTGTTTTATAAGCCCCATGTTTGCCCTTTGCATGGTCTTTGAATGTTTGTTGTATGTATGTATTGTATTCTCGTGTTTGGTTCTTGTTTGAGGTTCTGTGTTCACTTTGTCATGTCTGTCCTTCCTGCTTTCCCTATCGGCTGTTTGAACCTGGATCATTTTGACCATGACCATGGATTTGCCCATAATAAAAGTCGCTTATCGCAGTCCGCCTCCTTGCTCCCCCACGTTACACCATCTATATAAGCTGCCTATGCCTCAGGCACTGATAAAATCCCATAAAATCAGTGATGCAGGCTTTTAAACTGTGCACTCATAGCAAACTAGATGGTCTCTCTCCTCTTGTATCCACAGGACACAGCGTCTGTGGTTTCCAAAAAGAATGAAAAATTTTGATTCATCTGACCACAGAACACTTTTCCATTTTGCCTCAGTCTATTTCAAATGAGCTTTGGCCCAGAGAAGACGGCAGTGTTTCTGGATTGTTTTGACATTTGGCTTCTTCTTTGCATGATACAGCTTTAACTTGCATTAACTTGCATAACCATGCAGTGATTTCCAGTACAGAATTATGCCTGGTTTTAATGCAGTGCCGCCTGAGAGCCAAAGACCACAATCATCCAGTAGTGACCGTCGGCCTGGTCCTTTACGTGCAGGGATTTCTCCAGATCCTCTGAGTCTTTTGATGAAATTATATACTGTGGATGGTGGGATATTTTATATTTTTTCTGAAATTGTTCCACAATTTTTAGACACCTTTTGCACAGATTGGTGAACTAGAGCAGATAGAGTCTGCCTCTCTAAAAAGCTCCTTTTATACCCAGTCATGTGTGTGTAGTTGCAAATTGCTACTCCAGCTGTAGTTTTAGTATATTTTGAACAAGCAATGGCCACTTTGGGTCATGGCAAAATGCTAAGTGAAAGCACAATAAAAACCCAGCTAGTCCATGGATTTGTTGAGATTTTTGAGTCCCTTTTAGAGGACTTTGACACCCTCATGTAATGTAAGGTAGAATTTTCCAAAGTATTCCTTGAATTTCTTCATGAAATGGTGAGAGCAGAGTACACATGCTGTGTGTGTGTAAGCGTGGGCCACCAAATCATCCTATCTAATTTTCTGCTGTGCGGGTTTGTTTAGCGTGTGGAGACTTGGCACTAATGTTTCCTCTCTCTGCTTGCTCCTCTGGCCTTTTGCTCACTTTCAAAGCTGCGAGTGGATCTGAGCAGTTAATAATAGAGTGCCCTCCTCCTAAATGCCTCCACCATCCAGATCAGTAGCATCACGGTGGGGAGTGAGGAGTGGGACGTGTGAGGCTATTTGCACCTTCTTATCCTCTCTCTCTCTCTCTCTCTCTCTCTCTCTCCAGATCCTCATACCATCTCTCAGATACGGCACTTCTAATTAGAAAGTGATTGAAGAGCAAAGCTTCAGCCACTTTGAATATCCATTTAAGTCAATTGATGGCGTTTGTGACATTTATGTGAAGTTGATAGGTGCCTCAGACGCCTCAGGGGAGACTGGGGTGCGCTAGGCTGGGGCAAGGCGGCAAGCCGGCCGATTGATCCCTGTTATTGATTACTATCAGTGCGGCTCTCTAGAAGGCTGCGCAGGTCATGCTTAATTGAGATGCCTGAATGAATAAGAGAATGAGAGAGAGAGAGAGAGAGAGAGAGAGGGAGAGGGAATGACTGTCTCAATACCATCCCTATGCACGATATTCCTACACTATGCACTTCCCCATCTAGTGTGTGGATGATGGCATGAAACAGTGGCAATTTTAACATAATAATAAAAAAGTACATCTAAATTCATCACAAAGTCTTTTGCTTAAACTTTTGAAAATGCACAAAAGAAGACGCACTGTTTTTCTGCACTTCTCCTGCCATCGTGCATCTTTTTCTTTCTCCCGTTCTTTTTTCCTCTGACAGGAGCATGATGGGAGGCAGAGGCAGTGCTCGCTGACACGGAGATGGAAGATACTGCGCTTTCCAAATGCCACTTCGCTCCAATTAGCCACCTGACCACTGCCCTGCTCTCATGAGGGGACTCTGGCGAGCCGTGCGCCAGCTTCTGCGCTGACCACGTCCATGACCACGTTTAACTCAGCTCAACTGAACTTTGTCATTCCGCTCATATGCAAGTCGAAAAGGAACATATATGGTTTCTTTTGCCTAAACGGATAGATATCAAATAATCAATTACATGTTACCAGGGGCATTGCTAGGATCTAAACAAACTGGTGCCTTTGTCCAGGCAACCCAACCCAAATGTTAAGAAGAGACATTCTGTCCTTTCAATAAATTTCAAATGACCTTGGAAGCCACAATATTTCATGTCCATTTCACCATCTTGGCTGTAAATATTTCTCAGTATGTGCTGATGTATTAGTATAGGATAAAAATGTAAACAAAAAGACAGACTTTCTTTGCTCTGCTTTCAGCTTTAGCTCTGCTACAGTACAGCCGCTTTTCTCGCATCTGTGACAGGAAACGTTTTCTCAAAAGCAGAACAGTTTCTTGTAAAAAGCCTCTTATCATTGGACTTTTTAAAAGCCTGAAGCCGCTTCTCATTTGTCAGCTTGTTATCAAAATTTTCCTGTTCCATCTTAAATGGTGCCTTAGGCGAGAATGTAACTGCTGCACCATGCAAGGTGGAACTGGAAAATTTGAACAAACATCTGACTTCAGTGTTACAACTTTTTTTGTATTTGATAGTTTCTCCCTTCATATTAAATGTATCAGGCAACAAGCTGGAGTGATTATAAATGCAAATCCAATTACCGTTCATCTTAAATCTTTCTCTTTTCCATTTCATTAATTACTAGCTAGGCGAGATTTGTTGTCTGCATTGCTATGGTGACCAGCAGTCTGCGTGCCAACATTCAAGGTTAAAGGGTGAATTAGCTTTTCAGACCATTTATTATTAAAACTGTGTTAACTGGTCAGCAGAGCTTTATTTTACTGTGAAGGAGGATTATTTTATTTTTACCTACAAATCTAATTCTGCTGTGGGGCTGCAACAGGACAGTGAAATAGTACTTCACTCTCTCCCTCTCCATCATCTACCCTGAAGTGTCATCCACCTCTCTGCCACTCCCCTTTCTTGTGGTCTCCTTTTCTCCTTCTCATCTTTCCATGTTTGTCCTCTGCCCTTGTCTCTATGGTCCTCATCTCTATCATCTGTAGTGAAAAGGGTTTCTTTACAGTCTTAATAAATCTGAAAAGCACATAGTTTATCTCTGAATTTATGTTTGAAAACATATTTTGGTAGATTCCTAATGTAATCTTCCAGCTTATGTCAGCAAGGTTAACGTTAGTAGTACTACCCAAGGATGAAATAAAGAGCAATGTATGATCAATCGACAACACACGCAAAGCAAGCTAACTAGCAAAATGATAACGTTAGCTAACAGACCTATTTATTTTTACTCCATGTAATATGTTCTCTGCGCTCATGACACTTTTTTGGGGGGGACTTCAGTCATGCTAACTTATGTCATGTGCGTGGGCTAACTACAGGCTTATTGCAATGGCTATTTTTACATGCAAAGATTTTTGCCAATCTGAATGAATATATTCTGATTACAGATTCAGACTGAGGTGTTTATATGCTCTCTATTCAACAATTTGATGGAAAATCTTCGTTTACATGCTCACTACAAGTAATCTGAAGCAAAATGATGCACATGCATGGAGAACCACTTAGAGTAAATTAAGATTAAGTGACCCTTACTAGTCCAACAACAGGGAAATTTCACCTCTGCATTTAACCCATCCATGAAGTGAAACACCACATACACTCTAGTGAGCTCACACACACACACTAGGGGGCAGTGAGCACACTTGCCCAGAGCAGTGGGCAGCCCAATCCGCAGCACCCAGAGAGCAGTTGGGGGTTAGGTGTCTTGCTCAAGGACACCTCAGTCGTGTGCTGTTGGCTCTGGGGATCAAACCGGTGACCTTCCGGTCATGTGGCTGGTTCCCTAAGCTCCAGCCCATGACAGCGAACATCGCATGAGAGTGAAACAAGCAGCAGTGAGCAGTGATTGTGTTTTTAATTACCTTAAAATTATGTCAGATTCATAAAGGAAGCGGCGAGAGGAAGACTTTGTGTTCTGAGACACATAAGCTGAACGTCCATCCCACTGCCGTCTTTTGAAGTCTCCTCTGCAGACCAGACTAGACTATTCCAATTGAAGTGTTTACATGGATGAATTCTATTCCGATTGAGCTATTAGTCGGATTAGATGAACACAACATCTCTCCCTACTTTGAGCTCCGCCTTCCTGAGGCCTTGGATTGGCTTTATTCAGTTTATTCCCATTTTATTAAGGCTAGGTTCCCGCATTTAGCCCAGAATTTCTCAAAGGTGTTCCCAGGCATTCCCCTTACGTGGTTACATCTGGCCCTGTAAGACTACATGCTTCCTTGGGGTTAAAATGAACAATGCATATTTATATTATTTATATTATGTACTTGGAGAAGGTCTACAAAACAAGTGAAAGTCCATATGAAGTACTCATACTCACTGGCCTTTTTATCAGAAACAGCTACTGTATTGGTGCACCCAAGATATTACTGTGTAGTGATAGGATGACAGTGATAGGAACCAAGAATCACAATGTCTTCAAGATAAATATAGCCATTTTAATTTACTGTTCAAAATGGCCAGTGAACATACACAAGCCTTAAAAGTTTTTACGTATTTTTTATATAGTTTTTATATTTAATTGTAATGGGGAGCGATAAGGAGGCGGACGCATATGCGGAGAAAAGCAAGATTTAGTCAGGGCAAATCCAGGGTTGTAGTCCAAATAGTCCAGGGTCGTTGAGCCAACATGGATTGATCGGGGGGCAGACATGATGAGCAAACAAGAATCGAACAATCCGGGAATACACACAGCCAACAAACATCAAACAGACCAACAAAACAAAGGGCAAAGCACAAGGCTTAAATACAACATAGGGATGACGAGGGACAGGTAAAAACAACCAGGGGCAGAATCACTAAATAAGGGGGCTGGACTAAAAAACCAAAACAAAGAAAACACGTGGGCTAAACATAACATGAACACATGGACCGGACTGGGAGTGGCCAATCATGACATTAATGTTGATGATGGAAAAATAAATATAAATATTAGAAAAGTCTCATTTGGGTATTATTATTGGGATTAGTATTATTTTTTTCTTTTCTATTTTAGCTCTGTTGACTGATAAGGATGACAATGTATTTCAACTGGGTGTTAATAGGCTGGTAGCTTAGTGCTACCAGAATGCTTTTATTATTAACAATACAAAGAAGACAGAGGAGATTATTTTTGGTCTCTCCTCTCATTCAGATCTAGCTTCTTTAAGAATTCATAATTAGCAAGTTAAGCAGGTTGTGTAAATATATGATGTATATATAGATTATGGGACAGTCTGTTAATGATAATGTCTGCAGTAAGGTATAGCTACATATTTATTTTCTTTATAGTTTAAACTCTTTTGGGTCTAATCAGATTTTGTTTTTGTTTTACATGACAGTAATCCAGAGTGTGATGCAATACTGTGTGACGGTATGGTGTTTCCAGTGAAATTAAAGACAAGATTGCTTAGTATGATTGTAGGTCAATATTTAGAGCCTGGTTTTACAACAGTCTATAGGAACAGTGGGGAAAGATGAGCATGTAATAATTGACAAAGTGTATTGCATTGTATTTTTTCATTAAAATACTCTCAAAACTAATGTGAAACAGTGTCTCTGGCACTAAGCTATATATATATATATATATTATATATATAATCTCGCTACTGTCAGAGCAAAACCTAGTCAATGGAACCAGATGTCTTTCCAAGTTATTTTGGTCAGTTCCTGTTGGCCAGTTCATCATGAAACTTACAGATACTTACAGAAACAGATATTTTCCAATAATGCTAAAAACGGAATAATTGAGATATAAGGTTTTGTATCCATATGTATATATATATATATATATATATATATATGCCAAAAGTA
Source organism: Pygocentrus nattereri (assembly GCF_015220715.1). NCBI lineage: Eukaryota > Metazoa > Chordata > Actinopteri > Characiformes > Serrasalmidae > Pygocentrus > Pygocentrus nattereri. The sequence continues at coordinate 18,850,824 of NC_051224.1, read as the reverse complement.
TTAAGTATTGGAACACCTACACATTACATAGGCATTAAAGGTGGTAAAGGTGTCTGGTGAGGTAATGTGAGCAGGGTTGTTATGTGACTATAAACAGAGTGAGCTGAAGCAGGATTGGCTTTGGCGTTTGCTGTCAGAAAAGCTATTCCAGGGTCAGTAGTGTCTGTAGCTTCATCTGCACACCCACTCGGCAGATATAAATAAGCCCCTGCCAGCCAACTGGCTTTGTCACGAGCGTCAGGGCACCGGGCCGGTCAGACAGCTAATAGCCCTCCTTTGTCATGTGACCCTGCCTGCTACCTGCAAGAGGCGGACAGGGAGGTAAATTCCAGCATATGTACTGGTAATAAACTGTCACTTTGAGGCAGGTAAACTCTGACGCACTCTCACTACCAGGAGACACCTAGCAGTCAACCCTCATATTCTCCATATCCTCCTCCATTTTCCTACTCTGCTCACCTCTTCCTTGCTTGCATTCTTCTTATCAGAGGTGGAAAGCCTGAAAAGCTGTGTAGTAGTACTACAGCAATTTCTATAGGGTTCCTGCTGGAATCTTATAGTGAAAAATTTGAAAATTGCTATAGAAGACTACAGAAGGGTTATAGATTATAAGATAGCACAGGAATATTATTCCTGTAATTTTAATAGGGGTAATTTTAAATAATTTTTAAGTTATTACAGAAGCATCTGTCACGACTGGCCCCTCCCAGTCTCCTCATGTGCTTGTGTTTACCTTTGTCCTGTCCATGTGCTTGTGTTTACTTCCTGGTCTTCCATGTGCGTTTGTTTTTGTTTTTCTGTCCTGCCCCCTTTTTGGTTACTCCGCCCCTGATTGTTCCCACCTGTGTCTTGTGCTCCCTTGTTAGCCCTCATGTATATATGTTTTTGCCTTGGTCTGTGTTGATCTTTGTTGTTTATTGTTGTTTGAACTGTTTGGATGTACTGTTTGTATGCATGTGCTGTTTGGTTTGTTTGGTCTGTTTCTCCATTGTAGATTTCAGTCTGTGTTTATTGCATCATGTCTGACCCATAATCCCTCCGTGTTGGCTACATGAACCTGGACCGTTACGACTATGACCCTGGATTTGCCCATAATAAAAAGTTGCTTATCTCAGCATATGTGTCCGCCTCCTCGTTCCACGTCACAGAATCATATCTATGCCTAACAATATTAATAAATATATCTATTCAAGTGGGAGTAAATAAATACCCAAGTAATTACTTTGAGTTAAAGTAATATTCACCTAAAGCCCTATTTGAGCTGGATTAGTTTAACCTGGGAAGGTGATTACCAGTACAAATTTGCACTGTCTGTTGTTTTTATAAGTCTGAGAAATTATTCTGGAGTGAATTACCCTCACTGAACTCAGAGCTCACTCAGTAATAGCTGTCCTGTTCCAATTGACAGTAATGTAATAACAAAAGAGTGAAAGAAAACTGCACCTCCATTTCTTTCCTTTTTTTGCAACCTCAAGACAAGGATAACAGCTACAATGGAGCTTGATTTCACTCAATTCCTTAAATGCCATTCATGACGTTCATGACTTAAATGCCGTTCAAACTACTGAAATCCAGAACCAGTGCATATGCCCCCTGGTATGCTATGATTATGCACCATCATTTGCCATTGATATCGGCCTTTGATCTATGCCATGACGTCTCAAAACATGTTGGTATTGTTCGCAAGTAAAGTTCAGTACTCAAACTTTCAATGTAGTTATGTTATACTTGAAGTTTGGAGGCAGGTACATACCTGAAACCCCTCCTTCTTCCAATTTAACGCCCTATAAATTCACATCCTCACCTCCTGTGACAAAGGTTTCGCAATCCCCACCACCACCCCATCTCCTCCATGTTCCTCAGTCCTGCTGCAGGTATGAGGGGGTCCGGCCTTCAAACCACAGGCAGAAGCTGCACAGAACTCCAATTCTCAGAGTTCTCCCTGTCTCTCATTCAGTCTTCTCTCATACTACCACCACCATGTTGAAGGCATGGTCTGAACTCACAAACTGGGTTTAAAAGCTACCTTGAGGCATCTTACCCTGAATGTTAGCTCACGTTAGCTAGTTGCCAGACACACACAGTAAACTAAGAAACACATACAAACACACACACATACATTATTTAAGCCCTTTATCCTCCTGGGTCACAAGGGTTTCCTTTCCTAGCATCACTGGGTGGAAGGCAGGAAACACTGTGGACAGGCTGCCAATCCATTACAGGGCAGACACACATATAATCACACACACATTCACACCTGGGACCAATTTAGCATCTCCAGATAGCCTGACAGCATGTCTTTGGACTGTGGAAGGAATCCAGAGCACCTGGAGGAAACCCACACAGTCACAGAGAGAACATGGTCGCCCAGCTGGGGAATCGAACCCAGGCCCCTCTTGGTGTGAGGCAACTGTCTCACTACCTGCAGCCACCCAGTTCTGAAATAACAAGATAAAAAGTAGTTAAAGAAAACTGTAATTAGGATGAGGTCACACTTGTTGTTGCCCCCATTTTGTTGACATATTACTGGCCAATGCAGCGGTGACGACGGTGCTCATAGAGCTGCCATTAGTTAATAAAGCATCCTGACAGATGAAATATAGCCACGGTGTGCTGTGTGTTTTATGGCTGTAGTGACAACAATAAAAAACAAAGTGGTGTAAGCTTTTTATAGCATTCTGTCTGATGTCTTAAGGGGAAAGGGCTGAAGAAGCGAAGGAGAAATCTTTGGATAGCGAGAATAAGCTGTAACAAGTAGACATTCGCTGAAGAATGTATTGTGTAGTATTTTCGAGTGTTGAGAACTGTTCATGATTGGAAACTGACACTGACTGTTGATTGATTTCTGAAGTCTAACTATGTCTAGATCTCTTATGCTGGGCAATGAATGCAGTTGAGAGAATGACAGAACATTAACAGTGATGAACCCCATCAAACAGAGAAGTAACCATCAACCATTTGCAACCATGATGACATTTTAATGGTGTAGCTGATGGTAGAAAAGACAAAATATCAAACAAAAGAATCAAACAAAACTGAAAAGTTCCTCTGTCAAATGTATAAATATGAGCATAAACACTTCTTCCATGGACTTTAGCATAAATGCTAATAGTGTTACCTTCTTAATTAGTTTATGTGACAAACTTTTTACAAAATAATGCTGTGAATACAAACATCCTGTCTCAATTACTGGTCGTGTATGAGTGCTTGGCAACTTGATCTTCACGTAGCAGAGTAAATGACTTGCTAAATTGCTGTAAATACTACTTATAGCAGCTCTACTTATTTTGAAAGCTGGAAAGGAGCGAAAAAGTAAAAGTAAAATTCATTGCATACTTTGGTACAATTGACATTACAGCCTCAGACACAAAAAGATTGGCAGCTGTGACCACTGGACCGAAGGCTCCGCTGTTTCTGTAATGCCTGATTCACACAGGCTACCTCTGCATGGCGTGAGTGATGTGGCAGTGTGAGTGCTAAAGCTTGCCTTTCATACATACAGCTTTCTTGCTGCAGAGCAGAGGAGCATGAAAGTTATACAGACATTTCTTGTTCCAGACGGAAAAATGGTCACGTCAGTCATTCTGCTCAATATAATATATAAAAGTGAACAGCACATTTGTTTATCCTCGACAGCATTCTGACTTGTGATTAGGCAAAAGTTTCAAGCCTGGTAGACCAAGCAGGAAATCTGCAGCACAGTATGTTTATCTAGCATTTCGTCATGAATTTAAAATGAATAAAAATGGCTTTTTTCCAGTTGTTATACATTTTTCTGTTTCATTTTCATTGATTTTCATCGCTTATTTCACTGTATTTTGCTGCGTGACAATCTAATCTCTGAATACCAGACCACTTCAATGCAGCATCTAGGAGGCTCTGCTGCTTCATACGCGCAGCCTATGTGAAAGCGCTGACCACTTCACATGGGCGCCAAAATGAAAAGCAAGATTTTCAGCATCGCTCACGCCACACAGATCCAGTATGTGTGAATCAGGCCTAAGCTATGAGAATTTGTGTGTTGTTGATGTGATCGGTTGCTTCATAACTCCTTAGAATGACTTAATTTATTTTTACTGTTTTATTGTTATCATTTAATATTGTTTCTAGAAATTATTTAGTGATTATTCTACTTTATAGGGCCCTGTGACCAGAAGGTACCTGGTCTGATCTGCAGAGCTGTGACAGAGGTACCTTTGAGCAAGGCACCTAACCCCGAACTGTTCCCCGGGCCCTGCGGATAGGGCTGCCCTCCACTCTGGGCAAGTGTGCTCACTGTCCCCTAGTGTATACACACACACTAGTGTGTATGTGGTGTTTCACTGCACGGACAGACTAAATGGGGAGGAGAAATTTTCTCGTTGTGGGATTAATAAGGGTTGATTAATCTAGTCTTAATCTTAATTTAGGCTATTCATTACTTTGTGGGATTTCCCTTTATGTGTGCCTCTGCCCACTCCCGCCTACAGTGGGCTGGTTTCCTGCTCACTCCCATGTGCAAAACTAAAAATGGGGATTGCAGACCTCTAGTTGGTTCCCTGGGTGACCAGGGTCCTATCTGCATGCTCTCCCTGTGTCTGCGTGGGTGTCCTCCTACAGTCCTACGTCGTGCAATCTGGTGAACTGGAGATGTTAAATTGCCCTTAGATGTAATTGTATATGTCTGTGTGTCTGCCCTGCGATAGACCAGCCTGTCCAGGGTGCCTTCCGCCCAGTGACCGATGGGATAGGCTCCAGCAGGCCCTGTGACTGAATGACTGGTAACATAGCATATAAAAATTAGAACCTCAGCAAAGTTTGCTGCAATTTTTCAGTGGGTTGAAATGGAAGTTTTGCAAAAGTTTTGAAGCTGGTCTGAGTCAGCAACAGATGCCAAGAAAGAATATGTTTGTGGGTGGAGCAAGAATGGATCACTTATTCCCTCAGCTTGAAAAGTGAGTTATCAAAGCTGAGATTTTTTTTGATTCTGTAGCTACATTCAATGTGTTAATATGAAAGTACTCAAGTAAAAGTAAAACTACAATGATTTTATTACCATTACAAAAAAGCAGCTGTGATTCATTACTTCCCAGCCCTACTTCTCAAAATGTTCTCTTTCCTCTCATCCCTCACTTTTCGTGCCAGGTTAGCTGGTGGTAGAGGGGCGGAGAAACTGCCACTGCTTTCCCTCCCACTGGAAAGAGAGCCCAGCATGTTAATTAACAGGGATCAGTGAGCAGCCGCTGGAATAAATAGCAACGGTCTGAGATGCTTTACACAGCGGCCAGGAGAAAAGCGACAGAAGGAGGCAGCATGGCGGTCGGCGGTCGACGCTTCGTTTCTGTCAGTCTCTCCCTTTAATTGGTGATCCCAATAATAATTACATGAGGTGTTGTTTGTAGCCAGAGGGTGATGGTGGCTCCTGGTCTTCAGAGGATTCTATAAATTGTCCTGCCCTTTTATTCTCTGGGGAAGGGTGGTTTGGGGTTGGGGTGTGTGTGTGTGTGGGGGGGGTTTGGTCAGATAACAAAGGAGGGAGGGAGGGAGGGAGGGCTTCTTTTTTCCTGCTGTGAACTTGATTATACCTTCTGTTCTTTACACTTGTTAAAAACCCTTAGAAGTGGCTGCAAAACCAAAATCATTTCTCACTCTTAGCTCATTGAGACGAGAATGAAAAGTGAAAAGTGCAGGTTCTAAACTTTCAATCCATGCCACATTTGAGAGATGCTTTATTATGATTTGAATTGGATGAAAAGTTGTAGTTGTGCACAGAGGCAAAAGACCCAGAGGGATGAGGGGGGAGGGAGGGGTGTGTGTGTTGGGTGGGGCACCCCAATAATCAAACGAGTCCTCTCAATAAAATGACCAATAGCAAGAATAAGACCTTGCATCTTTAACAGTGTAAAATACTTCCTTCATATCACAAATGCATGTCTTGTTGCAAATGCATTTAGCAAGGATTAATATGATAATGGGGATCGTTTACTCTGCCACTGCTTGAATTGTATGACTGACTCAGATATAACAGAATTTCTTTCTGTTCTTCCTACATTGTCTTGTCTGTTACACCTGTCTGGGCCTACTCTGGGCTGTTTTACAGGCTGACTAAGTTTCTGGTACCTAAGTGCAAGAAATAATCTTCCAAAAATATGTCTGGCTCACTGGTTTCTAACAGTGTTTGGACTCTTTACCAATATAATAGAAAAAAAGATATTTGGATATTTTTGGGAGTGAAGAATGCTGTGATTACTAGCCTACTAATGTAGCCTCACTTTAGTCATGTTTTAAGCCTTGTGGTGTTGATGTTTGTGTTACTCAGTGGTCTGGTGGACCCACTGCATTATTGTTTTTAAAAATCAATACATCCACAAAAATTCATGTAAAAATACCAGATGAAATATCACTAGTGGCCAGCATAGGGTTCGTAGCAGCTGTAGCCAGTCAGCAGCATATCCTTGTTGTCCACCCTCTCTCTCTCACACACACACACAGAAAGTGAAAATGGTAATAAACGGTGAAAATGGATCCCGCAGACCTCAACACTACACAAGGGTTAAATAAGAATGAGCAAAATGTGAGCAGTATTAAAGTCAGTATTTCATCTGAATGTTCTCTGTTTGACTTTTATTGAGCCTTGAGTAACAGTTACAAAATAGCTTTGCTAGCCAGCCAAATGAAATCTTTAAAGAACTAAGCAGCTTTCCTCATTGATTCTACAAAACTGCTGAGCACAAAATTTAAAAGGAAATTTAACCAAAAGCACATTTAACCAACTTTGCATGTGAAGCTCAAGCCATGTGTATAGAAGTCTTTAAAGTCATGAAAGAAAAATGTGAAACAATACTCATTTTGTTTTTCTGAGTACGCTGAGAGAAAAGCTAAAAGAGTGCAAAGATATCTGAAGTCTAACTCAATATCTTTAAATAGTGGCTCCCAAAGTGGTCCAAAGGTACCCCTAGATACAAATATACAATTATGTGCTGACTAGCATGTGAGAGGATAAACAAGGAGATGGAAAATGGAGAACACGCAAGGCTGGAGAACTAAATCTCATCTGGTCTAACTGAAGAAGTGTTTTAGTGAAAAGTGTAAATGGAATGTAAAGTTCCAGCCAGGACAAAAAACACGTTTTAATGCAAGGTGTGAACAGGCTATGTGAGTCTCACATAAAGAATCTAAAAGAGTATTTGAAGCTCCTCCATTGTTGTTGCATTTATTTGTTAATGCTAGATTCACATGAGAAATCGCACGACCACACAAGTTAAATAGAACTCTGCCTACTTTCACTGATTTATGATGGGATATAGATACAAGTACTCAACCATAGTGCAGTTTTTTTATTTGGATCAACTTTTTGATTTAGATTAGTGTTGCACAGCCTGGTGGAAAACCACCATCATGAGCGACATGTGTTGAGCCTATACAGGACAAAAACAGCCATATCTACTGTAGGCAGGGGGCAAACAAGGAAAACAAACCCAACAGGTAGCCTGTAATGAAGTTCATAACTACAACCCCATTTTCAAAAACGTTGGGAAACTGTGCAAAATGTAAATAAAAATAGGATGCAATGATATGCAAATCATTTAAACCATATTTTAAAAGGAGAATACTACAAAGACAACCCATCAGATGTTGAAACTGAGCAATTTTATTGTTTTTTGAAAAAACATATGCCCATTTTGAATTTGATGCCAAGAACACGTTCCAAAAAAATTGGGACGGGGTCATGTTTACCACTGTGTTTCATCACCTCTTCTTTTAACACATCTGTAAGAGTATAGGAACTGAGGAGGCATTGCTGTAGTTTTGTAAAGTAAAATGTTTTTTCATTCTTGTTTGCTATAGGATTTCAGCTGCTCAACAGTTCAGGGTCGCTTTCATCATATTTTTTATTTCATAACCCTCCAAATGTTTTCAGTGGGTGTCAGGTCTAGACTGCAGGCAGGCCAGTTTAGCACCCAGACTCTTTTAGTACGGAGCCATGCTGTTGTAATATGTGCAGAATGTCAAGGCCTTTCATGGAGGGTCTGAAATTTTCATCTTAGGTGCATGTCCACTGTGAGAGACACAATCTAAAAAAAATAAATCCGGAAATCACAATGTATGATTTTTAAATAATTTATTTGTGTGTTACTGCTGCAAATAAGTATTGGAACACCTGTGAAAATCAATGTTAATATTTGGTACAGTAGCCTTTGTTTGCAACTACAGAGGTCAAATATTTCCTGTAGTTTTTCACCAGGTTTGCACACACTGCAGCAGGGATTTTGGCCCATTCCTCCACACAGATCTTCTCCAGATTAACCAGGTTTCTGGGCTGTCACTGAGAAACATGGAGTTTGAGCTCCCGCCAAAGATTTTCTATAGGGTTTAGGTCTGGAGACTGGCTAGGCCACTCCAGAACCTTGATATGCTTCTTACAGAGCTACTCCGTGGTTATCCTGGCTGTGTGCTTTGGGTCATGTTGGAAGACCCAGCCACGACCCATCTTCAATGCTCTAACTGAGGGAAGGAGGTTGTTCCCCAAAATCTCGCAATACATGGCCCCGGTAATCCTCTCTTCAATACAGTGCAGTCGTCCTGTCCCATGTGCAGAAAAACACCCCCAAAGCATGATGCTTCCACCCCCATGCTTCACAGTAGGGATGGTGTTTTTGGGATGGTACTCATCATTCTTCGTCCTCCAAACACGGCGAGTGGAATTAAGACCAAAAAGTTCTATTTTGGTCTCATCTGACCTCAGATCTTTCTCCCATGACTCCTCTGGATCATCCAAATGGTCATGGGCAAACTTAAGACGGGCCTGGACGTGTGCTGATTTAAGCAGGGGAACCTTCCGTGCCATGCATGACTTTAAACTATGACGTCTTAGTGTATTATCCACAGTAACCTTGGAAACAGTGGTGCCAGCTCTCTTCAGGTCATTGACCAGCTCCTCCCGTGTAGTTCTGGGCTGATTCCTCACCTTTCTTAGGATCATTGATACGCCACGAGGTGAGATCTTGCATGGAGCCCCAGTCCGAGGGAGATTGACAGTCATCTTTAGCTTCTTCCATTTTCTAATAATTGCTCCAACAGTTGATCTTTTTTCACCAAGCTGCTTGGCAATTGCCCCGTAGCCCTTTCCAGTCTTGTGGAGGTCTACAATTTTGTCTCTGGTGACTCTGGACAGCTCTTTGGTCTTAACCACGTTAGTAGTTGGAGTCTTACTGATTGTGTGGGGTGGACAGGTGTCTTTATGCAGCTAACGACCTCAAACAGGTGCTTTCTTATTTAGAATAATAAGTGGAGTGGAGATTAACTTTTTAGAGGTGGACTAACAGAACTGGCAAAGTCGCAGGGTGTTCAAATACTTATTTTCCTCACTGTAACGTTTATCAGTAATGGCACCTTCACTTCATGTGCACTAACGCACCCCTATACCATCATGAATACTGGCTTTTGAACTGTCTACTGATAACAAGCTGAGTGGTCTTTAACCCGGAGGACATAGTGTCCATGATTCCCAAAAAGAATTGCAAATGTTGATTCATCAGACCACAGGACACCTTTCCACTTCACCTCAGTCCATTTTAAATCAGCTGAGGCCCAGAGAAGGTGGCAGCATTCCTGGATCCTGTTTATATATGCTTTCTTCTTTGCGTTTAAGAGTTTTAATTAACATTTGTGGATGCAGTGCCAAACTGTTTTCGACGTTTTTCTGAGTTTTTAGTGATTTCCACTACAGAATCATGTCTGTTTTTAGTGCAGTGCTGCCTGAGGGCCCAAATACAGTTTTTTCATACAGAGATTTATTCTCTGAATCTTGTAATGTTATTATGTACTATAGATGATGAAAAGTAAAAGTCTTTTGCTATTTTATGTTGAGTAACATTATTCTTGAATTGTTGCACTATTTGATTGTGCAGTCTTTCATAAAGTGAGGATTCTCTCCTCATCTTGACTTCTGAAAGACTCAGCCTCTCTGAGATGCTCTTTTTATACCCACTCTTGTTATTAGCCTGTTACCAATTAACTATCAGATGTTTTTTTTATGTGTTACACAACTTTCCAGCCTTTTGTTGCTTGTTCCTTTTGTCCCAACTTTTTTGGAATGTGTTGCTGTCATCAAATTCATAATGGGCATATATTTTAAAAAAAATCTCAGTTTCACCATTTGATACGTTATCTTTAAAGCATTTTCACTGAAATATACATGCTATTGAAACAGCATGTTTTGAATAAGGAGTTACAAACGTGTTTTACATGTGTCAAGTATTCATTGAAAGCCTGTTCATACTGTCATTAACAGTTTGACAGAGGTCATTAAAAGAGGATCACATAAAATTAAATCTGATCTACAGACAGTGTGCTTGTCTTATCCTCTCCATTCCTGTACTTCCAGTGTGTGTTTTGACAGCCGCACTGATGGGGGTTGGTTGATGATGCTCTTTGGCAAAAAGCCTGTAAACAACTGGCCCAACTGAGTATGACCTGTGTTTAGAAGACATTTCATGTTCATTTTCAGCAGGCCACTGGCACACACTTGGCTTTCTTCTCCTCAGATTGAGGGTTGATGTAACTGCTTGGAGGGAATAGGCTTTTGTCATGGGTCAGTGGTACAGGGACACTACTGTCCATCTGCTACCCTGCTGAAAAATCCCTCAAAAACACAAGTAACTTCTAAGACACACAACTGAATAGGCCTTTTACTATAGGACTGAGAAGACACTGCACAACAATAGGTGCATGAAAAGCACTAAATTAAGGAATCATGATCTAGTTAGAGGGGGAAAGTTTATAAACAAACTTTCAGTTGGCTTGACACATCTATTGCTGTGGTTGGTGGATTTGTGGTTGCTAAGGTGTTGCTAGGTCATTGCTATGCTATCTCAAGTGGTTGCTAAGCTTTCACTAGACCACTGCTATGGTGTACTGGGTGGTTGCTAAAGTTATGCTAGGATAATGATATATCATCTCAAATGATTATTAAGGTGTTTATAGGCCATTGCTCTGCTGTCCCAGGGCGTGGCTAAGGTGTTGCTTGGCTGCTGCTATGCTATATCAGATAATTGCTAAGGTGTTGCTATGCCATTTTATGGTGTTTTAGGTGGTTGCTAAAGTGGTACAAGGTCATTGCTATGCTATCCTAAGTAGTTGATAAGGTGTTTTGAGGCCGTTGCTATACTATCCCAAGTGATTTCTAAAGTGTTGCTAGGTTGTTGCTATGTGATGCCTAGTGGCTGCTAAGGTGTTGTTATGGTATACATAGTGGTTACTAATATGTGTACAAATATGTATCCTGGTAAGTAAATCAGGTTGTTTGCAAGCTCTTTGAGGATCTATAAGGATGAAAGATGTCCCTTGTGGTCGGGCCATAATAAAATAAAAAGACTGTACATTAAACAGAGAAATAGTACAAACATGAGCAAACAGACTTCAGGAGCAATTCAGGCCAACACAACAAACAAAGCCTAAGATAGTTGTAACCTACCTCCCTGACTAGGCAGACACAAAGACAAACCCAATTGCCAAACAAAAAGGCAGCCACTCCCTACAAGTAGTGCACACTGACTATTTACAATGTATTATAATACATACAGTTTACAGGGGACAGACAGGCTGAATCGAAGATGAATACAACAACAAGCAAAACAACAGGGCAAGATTCAAGTTTGAACAAAATGCACAACTAGCGAAACAGAGGGTATGATGAGGAAGTCTCCTTCTGACTGTGCTGCTGGGGTGCATTTTAAAGGCGGAAAGGAGGAGATGAAACTGCGGGGTGGAAGACAGCAGGATCCTGGAGCAGAAGAGATGATGCCACTGGCTGAAATCTGGAATGAGCATGTACGAGATACTAATTATTAATGTACTGTAGTGATCCACTACTGGCTGAAGCTGTCTCCATGCAAGTGGCCACACGCAGAGGCTCATGGTGGGTGTACGCCCTGTTTTGGAGGGCATAAACCCACCATGAGCCTCTGTGCATGGCCATATTTAGCAACAGTAACTTCAGGGGGAATTCTCCATTAGTCACAGGCCTCACCGTAAGGTGGAGAACTCCCCCTGAAGTTTAGTGATCTACTGCCTGAAGTTTAAAAAAAGAGCACTTCTCGTGGTGGAAATCATGGCCTGCTCTGTATCTTATGTTAATGCTACAGTATGTTTAATGCGTAAGTACACTGTTTCTGATTAAAGGCCCAGATCATCGAAAATCAAGTTCCAGTTACTAAATACCTTCTATTAAGTTTGTGGTGTGCTCTTGAATGAGTTCATTTCAGTTCAGCTGAGCAGATTTAACTGAAACTGAAAAAAACCAGAACCAGAACTGAAGGACGTTTCATTGAATTTTCAGAAATTCCAATAAGTGGAAAAATGAATTAGGTTTAAATTGAATCAGATAAAATTAGCTGAAATCCATTCAAACCTGACTCATCTAACTCATTTTAGCAGGTAACCTCAATTCACCTTTGGTGCCGACAGCACAGATGCCAAATCAAGAATTTGTAGTTCATTATGTCTCCAGCTGTGTTACTTTGCTGTTTTGCATTGGACTTGCCATCAGCAATCCCATCAGACTTTGTAGTGAAATCAACTTGACAAAATCTCTAACCAAAAGCACATAAAGTGAGGACTCAGTGGTAATCTTGCAGTGAGGGTAGGTTGTTTTAAAGGGCCTATACTCTGGAAAACTGAATTTTTGGTCTGATGTGCTATGGAAACATGCGTGCCATTCATACTACTCAGTGTCCTTGCGACGTTACAAAAACGAACACACTGGAATATGTTTGTTAATTTAGCCTACAGCAGTTTAGCTCCACCCATTCATCCTGACTTAAGGAATGTTTCAGTTCAGACTACTTTTTGTGGCACAGTGCTGGTTATCTTATCAGAACAGAGCTCATTTACATATTACAGACTTAAAGACCTACAACCGGTCTTATGCTAATGCTGTGTTTACATGTTGGTGTTAAAAACATTGTTCAGCACTTTGGCACGGGTATGCCTGGAGTTTAACTATGACCATTTGCACCCATGTTGTTCTGATAAAAATCAACATCTGGTATAAATAGACCATCATAGAATGGTCATGTAAAAATGTATTAGTACTAATTTTTTTGGACGATGAAACAACAGAAATTTCATAAATTCATGGACCTCAGAATAAAAAAACAAAATACAAATGTAATTGAATTAAATTCACATACAAAAGAGTGGAGTAGATTTTAGTGCAATTTTCCAAGAAAAAATTAAATTGAGAATTAATAAAAAAGCAGTATTAACAGAAGAATTCGACTTTATAATGATGAGAAGTTTAAGTGTATGTGCTGGAAAATGCCTGGTTTTATTCAAAATGGCTCCTAAATTGACAGCTTACATTAAAAAATCTGGTAGCTCTGTTACAGCAGTGACCAGACGTGACCACTGTGATTGTGATATATAATTGGGGAATGCATTTGTGCTGTTTATTGTATGCATAATACAATCAGTCATGTGGTTGTTTAGTTGCTGTCATGCCCATATAAAAAACTGACAGTCTAAGCTTTTTTTCTCTATTAGGAGAATGAATAGTGTTTTCAGAAATCCTTGCTGTAGCACTTTTTGGTAAACAAAGACAGTCGATACGGTTTGCTGTACGGACAGTTTTCTCCAAACGTTGCTGAATCCTCTGAACTACGAGATTATTAAGGAGCCAAAATATGACTTTTGCTGCATGCAAGCTACACTCATAAAAAGGGGTTCTGAAGTGATGACAATGGTTCTATAAAGAACCGTGAACACTCAAAGAACAATTGACATGCTTAAATGGTTCTTTGCATGGTGAAATTGCTCTTCAGATTGAGGGAGAATGTGATGTATGTGGAATGGATCAGAATCAGCAGTGCTGTTGGAGTTTTTAAACACCTCAGTCTCACTGCTGGACTGAGAATAGTCCACCAACCAAAAATCCAGCCAACAGCGTCCTGTGACCACTGATAAAGGACTAGAGGAAGATTAGCTCATACTGTACAGCATGAGATGAGATATCATCTCTGACTTTACATCTACCCCTGTGTCTGATAGAGTGGACAGTGAGTGGACACAGTGTTTAAAAACTCCACAGCACTGCTGTGTCTGATCCACTCAGACCAGCACAACACACACTAATACACTGCCACCACATTTGTGTCACTGCAGTGCTGAGAATGATCCACCACCCAAATAGTACCTGCTCTGTGAGGGTCCATGGGGGTCCTGACCCCTGAAGAACAGGGTAAAAGTGGGCTAACAAAGTATCAGAGAAACAGATGGACTACAGTCTGTAATTGTAGAACTACAAAGTGCAGCTATACAGTAAGTGGAGCTGATAAACTGGACAATGAGCGTGGAAATAAGGAGCTGGTCATAATGTTATGCCTGATGGGTGTATGTAGCAATGTTCTGATTTTTACTGCTAAATAAACTTCTCATTCTGAGGATGTAGTGACACTCTGGGGAAAATATGCATGGGACAAAGTGCATTATGTTTGCAATTCTTTTTTTACTACAGGATGACTTCAGAAAAATGCAACTCATTTTCCTCAGAGAAAATCAGCTTAGACTCAGTTCCTAATATGGGCATGACGCCATCTTCAAGCTCATTTATGGCAGGATCATGTTTAATACAGTGGGGTCAGTTAGGCTAGAATAAAATAAGTCATTCAGTAGCCCAAGCTTAAAAAGATGGTAATTTATTCCATTCACTGCAATTCCATTCAACCTCATTATAGAGAGGTGCCTGGCCTGAATGCACTAAAATATACATTAATTAATCAATCAATCTGCCTTTTATTTTGCTTTTCCTGTTATGTTTAGCAACAGAGCATTAGTATTCAGTGTGAAATTGAATTTTGCTGCTTAATTATAGTTCAACTCATTGAAGGCTTTTTTCCCCCCAAAGTGGCCTCTCTGACCTCAGCTATTGACTAACACACAGTATAAATAGTCAAACAGCCATGATTGTGAATAATTTTCTCTGACTCCAGTATGAATCCATATAAATCAGTCTGGCGGAGAAAAAAAAGTGTCTTTTGCGGAGAGAAATCAGGCTCTGATGCTGCAGGGAGCTCACAGCTGCATAAATAGGCCATAAAGTGTGATTCATTGGAAGTGGTTATCTTTGTCTGCACACACTTTGTCAGCACATCATGCAGTGTTTGTAAATAGACACTGGAAAGGGCACGTTGTCCCCCTGACAGGCGCCGCTTCAAACACCTTGGGACGACTTGGCTTCGCCTCACGCTCCACACATCAGCATGCAGGCGAAAGATTACAATCAATATTTAATATAGGCAGCAGTTGATAGTGTTTATTGTATAGGCCCATCACCACCAATCCGTGTTTGTTCCGTTCTAGCATGTGATAAGTGATTGAGATTGAATATGCCGTGGAGACGATCATTTGCTATTGGTAAATATGAATAGGCCTGATTATGGCGATAATGAGGATGAATGAAAGACACTTCAGGAGTTATGAAGCTTTGAATGGAGTCCTTTTTTCATTGCCACACTTGCGGGCCACTTTATTGGAAACATCTCCCTTGTAGCTCCACCTTACTGGTGTTCAGGCTGTAGCGCTCCAGTGGTTTATTTGTATTCGGTGTGTCCACGCACTGAGAAAGACAGAAGTCCTTCTGTTGATGCGCAATCTTTTAAGCCTTCATCAGTGCCGATTCTGACCACAGGGCCACTGAATATTTTTGGGTAATGGACCAATGATGGGTGAGAAAACCTTTGCAACACTGCAAGCCTGATGCACTCATACCATGTCAGCATCACTGTGCTAAGAATGGTTCATTACCCAAATGATATCTGGTCAACGGCATTGCTGTGTCAGAGACTGCCCAATGATAAATAGGGCAGAGAATAGTGGAAACCATAATTTTTCATGACAACAGAGCATAAGCATAGTTGTTTCTAATAAAGTGGCCAGTCAATTGAAGTGCAAGGTAGGTGTTACTAATAAAGTGGCCAGAGAGTGGAAGTATGAGGTAGATGTTTCTGATAAAGTGGGCAGTAAGTGGATAGTACTAGTTAAGTGTTTCTAATAAAATGGCTAGTGTGTGGAAGTATGTGATTGGCGTTTCTAATGAAATGGCCAACAAGTGCAAGTACAAGGTAGGCGTTGCTAATAAAGTGGCCAGTGAGTGGAAGTACAGGGTAGGTGTTTCTAATAAAGTGGCCAGTGAGTGGAAGCACAAAGTAGGTGTTTCTAATAAAGTGGCCAGTGAGTAGAAGCACAAAGTAGGTGTTTCTAATAAAGTGGCCAGTGAGTGGAAGCACAAAGTAGGTGTTTCTAATAAAGTGGCCAGTGAGTGGATAATACAAGACAGTACAAGGCAGGTACTTCTGAACGGATTCTGAATATATTTTTCTTACGTATACACATTTATATTGTAATCCATCATCAAAGCATTGTAAAGGTTGGCATTTTCATTTAGTAGATTTGTGATGGGGAAGTGGAGAGACAGCGCTGTGATGAAAGTGGAGATAGTGCCATGGAATGTCCTGGAGGCTGTAGGTGGAACACAGCATGTGTTTGTTTGTCCTCAGACTTAGAGGGAAATAAATTAAAGCATGAAGGAATTGAAATCATAATGAGCTCGCGAGTTTTGTGCGTGCTTGCTTCTGCTGATAATTGGGAGGATAACAAAGACAACCTTGTCAAGCCAAGGTAATTATAAAGAACAAAAAAAAAGGAGAAGAAAAAAAAAGAAAAGCGGTGATTCGCAATGCAAACCTTTAATTGGAGTAACCTTTTCTTTTATCCCCAAATCTGCTTTTGCAGTTTTTATCTGAGCTTGTACAGCTGAATTCATCTTATTGACAATAACACTGTGTTAGAGCAGGAGAGGCATTTTGTTGAAATCTAAATTTTATCATGTGAGACGTTCTGGTGACAGAATTGAAACTGCAAGCTATAATTGAGACTTTGAACACAAAGAGATGACAAGGTAGATGACATTAGACACTATCAGAATCTTTTTTTATATCAAAAGTGTGTTACTGTGTTCCAAAGTGGACTTGAAATGGAAGGCACTCTTTTTTTCTTTTTTTAGGATAGAAGAGCCAGAGAGAAAGGAAAAAAAGCATAGAGAGAGAGAGAGAGAGAGAGAGAGAGAGAGAACACATACACAGGTGGAAGCTGGGTTATTACTCTGGAAGATTCTTCTGAAACAGTCTGTCACTACCTCCACTGAACTGTCAGCCTTAATGTTCCTTTCAGGGGAACAGGCTTTTCGTAAAAAGCCTTAAGCACGCCATTGCCGCCTTTTTCTTCCGGGCGCATGGGTGAAATGGAAGAGAAAAAGAAGGAAACAAGATGGAGAGACAGATTATTATATGCTGTAGATAAAGTAGGGGCAAGAAAAGTGGCAGACTAAAATAACGATTGTTACGGAAGGATGTAAAGCGAAGGGGAAAGTGAAAGAGCAACCGCGAAAGGATGTGAGAGAGCTAAGAAGGATGCAAAAGAAGGATTAAGATGGAGACTAAAAATGGGAGAGGTGTATTGTGAGATGGAGGTGCATCAGAGAAAGAGAAAGTGACAATGAAAGACTCCAGATGTGTGTAAGTAGAAAGTGGAGCACACTCTAATATGTCTTGTCTAATTTGTCTTTTTGTCCAAGTCATTTTTAAAATGTTTAAGTAAAATCAATACTTCAAATAAAAACTTTGGGTTAGTTTGAGCAGCTACCGTTTATTAATAGTTTAGCTAGAAATGGAGGAGTAATAGTATGATGGCATTTTAGGGCCACTGAACATAAAAATAAAAATAAAAAATAATAAAAAGTAGACTTTGAGAATGAGGTTGCAATATTTCGAAGAACATGATTTCAGTAGCATGATTGGGTATAAAAGAACATCCCAGAGAGGCTTTCAGAAGTAAATATGAGGAAGGATTCACCACTCTGTGAAAGAGTGCACGATCAAATAGTGCCACAATTCAAGAATAATGCTTCTCAACATAAAATAGAAAAAAAAAATTGCTTTTCATCATCCACAGTACATAATATCATTAAAACACTCAGATAATCTGGAGAAATGTCTGTAATGGACAAGACCAAAAAACTGTATCTTTTGGCTCTCAGGTGGTGCTGCATGAAAAACAGACACGACTCTGTAGTGAAAATCAGAAACACTTCTGAAAACCAGTGTTTTTGAAAACAGTTAATCATTGGATCTTAAACGCAAAGAAGAAAGCATATGTAAACAGGATCCAGAAATGCTGCCACCTTCTCTGGGCCCAAGCTCATTTAAAATGGACTGAGGTGAAGTGGAAAACTGTCCTGTGGTCTGATGAATCAACATTTAAAGATTCTTTTTGGAAATCATGGACACTGTGCCGTCCAAGCTAAAGACCACTGAGCTTGTTATCAGCCCACAGCTCAAAAGTCAGTTTTTGTGAGGGTATAGGGGTGCATTAGTGCACATGGCATGGCTGACGTGCTCAACTATGAAGGCGCCATTACTGATGAATGTTATATACATGTTTTGAAAACATGCTGCCATCCAGTTGGCATCTTTTTTCAGGGAAGCCCTTGATTATTCCAGCAAGACAATGTCAAACCACATTCTGCACATATTACAACAGCGTGGCTCCATATTAAAAGAGTCCAGGTGCTAAACTGGCCTGCCTGTAGTCCAGACCTGTCACTACTGAAAACATTTGGCACATTATGAAATGAAAAATACAACAAAAGAGACCCTGAACTGTTGAGCAGCTGAAATCTTGTATCGAACAAGAAACAAGAATGTAAAAACATTTCACTTTCAAAACTACAGCAATATCTCCTCAGTTCCCAAACTCTTACAGAGTGTTTTTAAAAGAAGAGGTGATGAAACACCTGGTAAACATGCCCCTGTCCCAATTTTTTAGAACGTGTTGTCAAATTCAAAATGGTATATATTTTAGTTTCAACATCTGATATGTTATCTTTATGCTATTTTCAATAAAATTTTGGAAATGGGGTTGTAATTCCTAATCCCTTGTATGAGTTAAATTTCATTCTGTTGTGTTGGTTGGTTCGGCTCCTGGACTGCCTCGCCATTGCTATCACCAAATCCAAAGAGAAAAATAGCGCAGACGTCAGTTCCTATGCTGCAGGATGCTGAATGTTCTCAGACATTTCAGTGGAGTCCAGAATTCAGCACTCTTAGAGTTTTTGGCCTGTTTTAACCTTTTAGCCAAGCTGCTAGTTGGTAGCTTTTGCTAGGCTAATTTTACTTCTACTTGGGTCGTTACTTCAGTAAAATAACACTATTTGGACTTAAGTGTGGGTTTAGGGTACTTCAGCCATCTTTGAAATAAACTATATGTTCCAGTAGTCTAAATTTGTTCCCTTCACTTGTCTCTTGGTCTCCACATCTCCTCCCAACTCAGAAATATTTCCAAATTCACTATGCTAAGTAGTGTCCCGTCACTGAAGGGGATGGGTGGAAAAGGCTATAATTTCCCTTTAATGACACTCAAATGCAGTGATAACCGTCCTTCCCTCCTTCAGGGTAAGTTTAGCACCAAGACAAAACTTTGCAACCCAAAAAAACACCTCATCTCTCTTGTAAACACCCTGTTGGACCACAATGCTTGTTAGGAGCCCCACTTTTAAAAATAAAAGTGCCAAGAAGGGTTCCAATGAGCTATACTATACAAAAACCACTTTTACACACATACACTATATTTCCAAAAGTATTCACGCACCCATCCAAATCATTGAATTCAGGTCTTCAATCACTTCTATGGCCACAGGTGTATAAAACCAAGCACCTAGGCCTGCAGACTGCTTCTACAAACATTAATGAAAGAATGGGTCACTCTCAGGAGCTCAGTGAATTACAGCGTGGTACTGTGATAGGGTGCCAAGTCAAGTCGTGAAATTTCCTCACTACTAAATATTCCACAGTCAACTGTCAGTGGTGGAAGCGATTGGGAATGATACCAACTCAGCCACAAAGTGGTAGGCCATGTAAAATGACAGCACAGGGTCAGTGGATGCTGAGGTGCATAGTGCACAGATGTTGGCAACTTTCTGCAGAGTCAATCGCTACAGACCTCCAAACTTCATGTGGCCTTCAGATTAGCTCAAGAACAGCGTAGAGAGCTTCATGGGATGAGTTTCAATGGCCGAGCAGCTGCATCCAAGCCTTACATCATCAAACGCAATCTGATGGACGAGTCTGGGTTTTGCAGTTGCCAGGAGAACGGTACTTGTCTGACTGCGTTGTGCCAAATGTAAAGTTTGGGGAGGGGGGATTATGGTGTGGGATTGTTTTTCAGGAGTTGGGCTTGGCCCCTTATTTCCAGTGAAAGGAACTCTTAATGCTTCAGCACCAAGAGATTTTGGACAATTTCATGCTCCCAAATTTGTGGGAACAGTTTGGGGAGTTTGGCCCCTTCCTGTTCCAACATGACTGCGCACCAGTACACAAAGCAAGGTCCATAAAGACATGGATGAGCGAGGTTGGTGTGGAAGAACTTGACTGGCCTGCACAGAGTCGTGACCTCAACCCGATAGAACACCTTTGGGATGAATTAGAGCAGAGAATGCAAGGCAGGACTTCCTGTCCGACATCAGTGTCTGACCTCAGAAATGCGCTTCTGGAAGAATGGTCAAAAATTCCCAAAAACCCACTCCTAACCCTTGTGGAAAGCCTTCTCAGAAGAGTTGAAGCTCTATTAAACCCTATGGATTAAGAATGTCACTCAAGTTCATATGCGAGTGAAGGCAGACAAGCAAATACTTTTGGCAATATATTGTATGTTTATGTACATAAGGATTTTTGTATGTGAGACATATGAGTGTGAAGGACCTTTTTAAAGATCTGCAAAATGTAAATGTCCTGTACCAAAATAATACCTGCAGATTTATCTATAGAATGGTATGTCCGTGAAATGGACAAGATGAGGCAGAACACATGTGTGAGAGAGTTTCAATGTAGGAGTCACAGGTATATAGGTATTTTTTCTGCTTGAGGTAGTCATTGCATGGTAACACTGCTAGAGCAATTACAATAACAAAGAGTAGAGTGTGTACAGCTTACTCCAGTGTTTAAGCTTGAAGCAAAAACAAACTTATCTTAGTTTCAGTGGCTTGGCAGCTGATGATGAGCAGAGGAATCATGTGTTTATGCAGTTAATTAAGGAATATGCAGTTTAACTTGCAGTTTGTGCTTTAAAGTTGCTGCTACAGCCATTTTCAGAGGAACAGTTTTCATTTTTGAGTGCTCAGCAGGGAGTAGATGTTCGTTTTCTGGAGCTGGCATTTGTAGAAAATGTCTACAGAGGCTACAGACCATGATGACTAGGCACGACCCCCTGCTGGTATGTTTAGCTTTTTGTGAACTAGTTTATTGTTAGTGAGCTCCATCTGACATAATCTAGCATTTTGGTTCTAATCATTTTCACCTCCATTGATTCATCACGCTGAAGATGTTAGCTGACGTTCTGATTGTGGTGAAGGAACTTTTCTGTGAATCATTTATATCCTTTATTTAGTCTGCACTCCCACATTGTGTGTTTGGTTCTCCAACAGTTCTTGATACATCCTTGAATTCCAAACATGGCAACTGCAAAGAAAAAGTAAGACACCTTTCTGTGGTGAGCTGAAGTATTATGAACACCTACATTTCTGAGGCTACAGTGAAACTTTTACCCAGCGTTTATGCTCTATTAGTCCAGAGAATGAACTGCAAGTGTGGTCTCCAGTTAAAACTAAATTAAAACAATTAAAACAGGTCTCCAGTTAGCAAGAACAAACAGATGGAGTGGTGAGGATGCAGAGATGAATTTGGGATTGAGCGAGTGAGCGAGGAAAATCTCGGTTAATGTGAAACTCTTCAGCTGAGGCAGTAATGTGGGCGTGTTGTCAGGCTGGTTTCAGGCAGCCCATTTTGAAGCCTTCCCAATTAAAGCCCTGGCCGGGCAGCGAGGCCTTAAGCTAATTGTGTTACACACACCTCGGCAGATGAGTACAGTGGGTTCAGCTCACAAACAGATTACGGAGCGGCGGATTGACGCGTTGATCTGCTGTGGGCGGCTGTGATGCGCATGCTAATAGAGAGATGTGAGCCAGTCGATACGGAGATGAGGGAGAGCAGGAGATTGGGCCGCTCATTAGAAACAGCAGCACATTGTTTGAGTTAAACTGCTTTTTTTATGTATTGTATTTATTAGTGTTTGCCACTGTCGGATAATTATGTGTAATTTGTTGGAACGGTGGAGCTACGACATGCAATTAGGGAGGAAATTATTCTGCTTGTCTTCGCACTTCTCTTTACGTTTCTGAAACCAGTCTTGCGCTGTCTGAAATTATTCTCACGTTGGAAAGTGTATTCGCACCAACCCGTATTTAAACTAAAGCACAAAACACTGAGAGGAATATGACTCTAAACAACACCACCACAGTGCGTTTTAGTTTACATCAGCAGAGATGGCAGAATAGTGTTTATTTTTTCTCTTTCCTCTCTTTCTTTTACCCTCAATTCTATTTTTTCCTTCTCACCAATGGCTTCCATCTGGCTTTGTTTGCATGAGGCTGAGGGACGACTGAACCAACAACCTGACTGATGAGAGACGGGAACGCATGCATGCTCAGGCCCTCACACAACTCATCTGTTTACACACACACACACACACACACACACACACACACACACACACACACACACAGAGGTACTCGCAAACACAGCAAGCCAAGCTCATGCCTCCATGCCTCTGCCTAGAGAGGCATTATAATTGGCATTCTGCAAAACTGTCAGAAACTGGAGGGAAGTTCTCTTCTTGTTTACTGAAATCATAAGGAGAAGCAGATTGATGGAGAGACAGATAGACAGACTTCTGACTACTTGCCAGGCTAAGAAACGCAAATAGAAAATGGGCATAGTCCAGGTCAGCAGTGTCCATCTATGGTGTTTGGTTTATGAGGTTCCTCAACTTTCATGTTAGAGAAAAGTGTATTGCAAGCAGCCAAGGCTAAAAGAAAAGTCACGTACAATGATCAGCAAGTCATGTTCTTCCCTGACTTTTCGGCTGAGGTGAGATGGCAAAGGAAAAGTTTTGACGGTGTTAAGAAGCTTCTGAAAGAGTTAGCGATCCAGTACAGGCATGTTTATCCAGCTAAAATCTGCATCCTTCGTGGAGGACAGCCGCGTATGTTCAACACCCCAGCTGGAGTCAAATCTTTTATTGAGGACTTGCGGTCTAAAGATCGTGACAAATAACCAAGAAACTTTGATATGCAGTGAATAAAGAAGGCCTTGCGATGGACTGGCGAACTGTACAGGGTGTATCCTGCCTTCTGCCTGATGACTGCTGGGATAGGCTCCAGCACCTCCCACGACCCGGAAGGTGAAGACCGGCTTAGAAGATATGTATGTGTGTGTGTGTGTGTGTGTGTGTGTGTGTGTGTGTGTGTGTGTGTGTGTAAGTAAAGAAGTCTTCTCAACACATTCAGGTGACCTCTTTCTTTTTCTTTCCCTGTACAGTGGATATAAAAAGTCTACACACCCCTGTTCAAATGCCAGGTTTTTGTGATGTAAAAAAATGACAGCAAGACAAATCATTTCACAACTTTTTCCACCTTTAATGTGACCTATAACCTGTACAATGCAATTGAAAAACAAACAGAAATCTTTCAGGGCGGTGAAGTAAAAAAAACAACTGAGATAATGTGGTTGCATAAGTGTGCACACCCTTTTATAACTGGGGGTGTGGCTGTGTTCAGATTTAACCAAGTACATTCAAACTCATGTTACATTGGAGTCAGCACACACCTGTCAGCAATCAAAGTGCCTCTGATCAAACCCCAAATCCACGGGTATAGATAATACCCATTCTCAGTGTAGGAAGGTGATACATTGCTATGTGAAAGATCTGAATCTGTGTGAGCCCTGGAGAAGGAAATACCAGACTAAGAACGTTTATTCCTGTCATTCGGCTGCAACAAAATCACACTCATGAATTGAGTATTTAAACTTGCATCTAACCCATCAAGACAGAAACTGCACCCCAAATGGCTCCTTGTCCCTGACTTCATGAAGTATATAGAGACTCGCATTGATTTATATTGTGAAACCAAAGCAAAACTTAAATGTTATATAAGAGGCCAAATTATTAGCTATACTATTTCACAAATCAAGAAATTCTAATTGAAAATGCAGTCTGTAGAAAAACATATTAAAAATAAAGAATCTGAAGTTTATACAAACACAGTAGGATCACAGTATCTACAAAAAAACCTTATGCTTCTTAGAACATAATATAAGGAGCTCTCTCCAGCAGAGGCAGAAATCAGCCTTATATGTTTAAAAAATTTTTTTTACGAACGGGGGAGAAAACAAGAAAAATTCTGGCATGGCAGATCAAAAAGCTAGATTCAAATAGAATGATTACTAGTACTCCATGTCACGATTGGCCCCTCCCGGTCCTGTCCATGTGTTCGTGTTTTGTTTTGGTCTAGCCCACGTGTTCTTTGTTTTGGTTTTCTAGTCTGACCCCTTGTTTTGTGACTCTGCCCCTGATTGTCGCCACCTGTTTTCCGCCTGTCCATCGTTATCCCTGTGTTTTATAAGCCCCGTGTTTGCCGTTTGTATTCACTGGTCTTTCACTGGTCTTTGTACAGACCCTAAAATAATAAATACCACATTGGCATTGTTCTATCAATCCCTCTATAAATCTGAATCACCGGAATATTCACTAGAACATCCCCATTCTTAGATAATCTCCAAATTCTGGAAAGGCTAGATGGGTCACTATCTAAAGAAGAAATCTTAAATGCCAACACTAAATTAAAAGGAGGAAGAGAAGCTGGCCCGGATAGTATACCCATCGACATTTACAAGCATTTTAAAGACATGTATAATGTGCGACTCCTGCAGGCTACAATCCATTTATTAAGGATACTACAGTATAGCTGTTTAGTATGAGGTGCATACAGCTCTTGTTATTACACCGGGATTCTCAATATTCTCCTATATTTACTAATTCATCCTTTACTCCTGGTAAATTAGATGCTGGTTTCAAATTATGCATGAAAAATGGTAACCATAAATTAGCCAATATTTATAATGATAACATACTCATGTCATTTGAAGAAATCAGGAGAAGATTTAATATCTCACAAACCCATTTCTTTAAATATCTTCAGCTTTGGAGTTTCATAAATTACAAAATCCTCTCTTCTCAGTTATTGACTAAGACAGCTATAGAACAACTAGCAGATAATAGCACAGTTTCTAAAGGTCAAAACTCAACTCTGTACAGACATCTTAAAGCAAATAAATCAAATGAAGCAACAAATTCTAAGAAATGCAGTCATGATTTACAAAGTGCTATTAGTGAAAAAGATTGGAATTATAGTTGCCTATATACTCATAATCTTTTAATAAATACACGTCTCAAATTAATTCAGTATAACCTGTTGATGAGAACTCGTATTACTCCAGAGAAAATGTGCGAAATGAATCCAGACATTCCAGACACGTTATAAAACGCACAGGACAAAAGGGAACATTATTTCATTATTTATGGGAGTCTATAGCAATACAGAACTTTTGGAGGCAAGTAACAGAAATTTTTCCAGGATTCTCTGTGTAAGGGGGAGCGAGGAGGCGGACGCATACGCGGAGATAAGCGAGATTTATTACGGGCAAATCCAGGGTCGTAGTCAGAACAGTCCAGGGTCAATGAGCCGACACGGACAGATCGAGGGTAAGACATGACGAAAACAACCAGAACCAACACAAACAAAGACCAGGTACAATGATACAAAGATACAAAGACTGGCAAACGGAAGGGGCAAACACAGGGCTTAAATACACGGAACAATGAGGGACAGGTGATAACAATCAGGGGCGGAGTTACAAGACCAAAACATGAGCACATGGACAGGACTGGGAGGAGCCAACCGTGACAGAACCCCCCCCCAAAGGCACGCACACCGGGCGTGCCACACAGAACAAAAACAAACCAACCCAACAAAAAAGCGAAACCCAGAGAAAGACAAAACTAAACTAAACAGGCACAGACACCGAAGCCAGAGCAGAGGCAGAAACGGGCACAGAGGCAGAAACAGAACCACAAGGCACAGGAACAGAACCACAAGGCACAGGAACAGACGGAGACACACCAGACACAGGAACAGACGAAACAGAACGAGGACAAAAACGAAGGGAGGACGAGGAGGCACAACACAAAACGACGCCGAACGAGAGACGACCGGAGACACAGGACGAGGAAAACAAGAACGAACAACAGACCACGCAAAAGACAGGGGAACAGGCACCAGGACAGACACAGGAACGAAAACGGGCACGGAAACAGAAACAGGAACAGAAACAAAAGGAGACACAGGAACGGGAACCACAACGGGAAAGGGAACTGAGACAGACACAACAGTAGGGAAAAGGACAAAACCAGGTACAGAACAAGGCAGAAACAAAGGAACGGAAACAGATACAGAAGGCACAGAAGGACCACGGGGAACAGGGACAGAAACGGGATTCCCAGGGGGAACAGACACAGACGAGGGCGGGATGGGTGGGAACAAAGGGGATGTAACGTCCACGGAGGCAGGCGGGCCTGCTACGACGTCCACGGAGGCAGGCGGGCCTGCTACGACGTCCACGGAGGCAGGCGGGCCTGCTACGACGTCCACGGAGGCAGGCGGGCCTGCTACGACGTCCACGGAGGCAGGCGGGCCTGCTACGACGTCCACGGAGGCAGGCGGGCCTGCTACGACGTCCACGGAGGCAGGCGGGCCTGCTACGACGTCCACGGCGACTGGCAGCGGGTCTGGAGGCGCAGGCGTGCCGCGGGGTGCGGCCACGGGATCAGAAGTGCCGCGGGGTGCGGCCACGGGATCAGAAGTGCCGCGGGGTGCGGCCACGGGATCGGGCTTTCGGGCTGGGGACCTCTGCTCCAACCTGGAGGAACACACAGATACTGGACCCACTCGGCCGTTCCCAAAGCTCACTCGAGCGATTGGCAGCTCGCAGTGACGCTTGCGAACGAGCCGTGTACCAAAAAACGGGTCATCTGAATGTTCGTTCCGTCTGACCCCGTCTTGCACTGCAGGTCGCTCCTCCCTGCAGTGGCGCTCAAGACGGGCAGACCCAAGGCGCTTACCTGAGCTCTCGTCGCCCGGATACAAGGCGGGAAGGCCCTCCGCTTTCTTGCGGGACCGACGAGACGCTCGTGTTCCCCCAGCGCCAGGGGATTTGCTGTCTCCGGCTTGGTGGCGTTGGGACACGGCGAACTCGGGCTGCTTTGAAACAGCCGGAGTTTCGTCCCAACGGAACAACCACATGCCGGAGTCTCGCTTACCTGCTGCGTCCTGTGTAGGCCAGTCTTTCTGTAATGAGGAGTGAGGAGGCGGACGCACACGCTGAGATAAGCAAGATTTATTAGGGGCAAATCCAGGGTCGTAGTCAGAACATTCCAGGGTCAGAGAGCCGACACGTACAGACTTAGGGTAAGACATCACAAGAATCAACACAAACGAAGACCAGGTACAAAGACACGATACAAAAGGTACAAAGACTGGCCAACGGAAGGGGCAAACACAGGGCTTAAATACACGGAACAATGAGGGACAGGTGATAACAATCAGGGGCGGAGTTACAAGACCAAAACATGAGCACATGGACAGGACTGGGAGGAGCCAACCGTGACACTCTGCAAAGAAATACCCACCTATCCAAAACTGTGTATTCTAGGTTTATACCCAGTGACCCTACCGCTAAAGCAAAATGCCCAATGGAAAAGTATATATGCACCTTCGGGGAATCATATATATATATATATATATATATATATATATATAATTGGGGGGGGGGGGGTAAAAAATAAATGATAATAGTAATAACAATAATTATATATATATATATATATATATATATATTATATAACAATATATAATATTAATATTACACACACATGCACACACACACATGTATTTTGTGTGTATATATATATATAATAAGTAAATATATAAATTGGCTAATGAACAAGCCCATCCTGATGTCCTGAGGTGATGTGTTAGATTTGTACAGCTCAAAAATGTCCAGGCCTTTCAGAACCACTGATCTGGACACTGTAGATCATGGGACATTATTTTCTTCATTGCCATCAAGGATAAAGTAGTAAATAGATTGAAAGCTTGAAATATTTGTTGTATAAAATGTGATAACTTATGCATTGTGGATTTTTATTTGGTCAGTGGTTGGTGGTGGTGGTGCTTAGAAAGAATTTCTTGGACTACATTCAGGATCAGACAGAATTTTGTTGGGCTGCAGTCAGTATTTAGATCTAATTTCTTGGCCTACATTTTACTGAGCTAGTCAGGTTTAGAGAAAATATTTATTAATTTTGTCAGAGGTTTATTTGTCTGAATTCTATGGTTTTTTTATTCATTAGTTTTTGTCAGGTGTTTGGACACAGTTTTGTCAAGCTACAGTTTATTTCAGACAGAAATTTCAAAAACAGTGATCTGAAGTTGTTCATCAGCTTTAGAAGCAGATCATGTGCGAACTGTGAAATGTGTACATTTACATTTTGACTACATTTAGAGTTGCAGTCTGGGTCAGACAGAATTTTGTCCCTAGACGCTAACATTTTTGTCGTGCTACGGTTGCGTTCAGACAGAATTCTCGTAAGGCTGCAGTTGTTTGCAAGGGTCCTTCTACTTAACTGGAATGAAAACAAACAGCCTTACCGATAAAACTGGACACCACTGGATCAGTTTGTGTTCATCGGGCTACGGTCAGAGCTGGGTCAGTCTGGGTCAGACTTGAGCAGGGAATGTTCTTGGTCTATATTCGGGCTGAGCTAAAATTTCAGGCCTGATTACACACTGAGACAGACAGACAGACAGACAGTTAGAGCAGAGGGTGTAAATGAGCTTTTCCCCCAGCGGTGAAGCATCCTCTGGTGGCCCAGCTGAGCTTCTGCGGTGGCAGCGATCACACGCTTCCGTCTGACATGCTGCGACATCAGACTAATCAGCTCCAGCAGCCTGACACACACATACACCGAACCAGCGGGGCACATACCGCACACCCGTGTGTGTGTGTTTATGGAAGAAAGCTGCAACGTGAGATACGAGGAGTTTGACAGAGTCAAAGGAAGAGAGAGAAGTTTGAGAGATTGACAGAGAGATGCGGAGTGACAGATAGAAGGCAGAAGAAACTGCCCTCTGAAAGCAGATATAGGCGCAGATATAGATGGAGAGATAGAAAGTGAGGGAGGAAAATGAGGGTGAGGTGAAGACGGAGAGGAGCTCCCTGTGAAGGAGAGAAAGTGAGAGTTGAAGGGAGAGGGAGGAGAGTGAAGTCTCTGAGAGCGACGGAGGGAGCGGAGCGATGTATACGGACCTAATGAGCTCTTTCTCTGCAGCGCGCACTTATTCACACACCTCTCCCACTTCCTGAGCAAGTGACAATCTCTGCTGTGGCCCACATGTCACTTCCTGTTTGTGAGGGCGCATTTTTCTTGTTTGAGGGCGACTGACTGCACACACGCTGGGGGATGAGCAGAGTGCTGCTGTTTGAGGACATCTACTTCAGCAAATAGGAGTGAAGATGAACCCTCTGTCTATCTGTTTCTCTCTCTCTCTCTCTCTCTCTCTCTCTCTCTCACTTTAATCTTTTCTGTTGTTCTGTGTGAGATGTGTTTAGGACATAAGGCCAAAAATCGCTTGTTGCCTGAAACGTAGTCATGCCATCTCTCTCTCTCTCTCTCTCTCTCTCTCTCTCTCTCTCTCTTTCTTTCTGTCTCTTTCAGTTTCTGTGTTGCTTTTTTTCGCTCTTGATTAGTCTCTCATTCTTTCTCTCTGTCACTTTCTTTGTTTTTGTCTCTCCTGCCCTACCTTCTCTCTTTCTGTATTTCCAGGTGTCTTTCTTTCTCTCCCTTTTTCTTTCTTTATTTCTTTCCATATCTCTCTCAACCTTCGCTCTCTCCGTTATCTCTCTCCCTGTCTTGCTCTCCATCTTTCCACATCCAATCTTCCCATGTACAAAGGTATTGGGACACTTACACTTTATGACATTCCATTCTAAATCAATGGGGATTAATATGGAATTGGTCCCCCTTTGCAGCTATAACAGCTTCCACTCTTCTGGGAAGGCTTAAGATTTCCCTTCGCTGGAACTAAGGGTTTTAGGCCAACCCTAGAAAGACAACCCCATTTCATTATCCCTCCTCCACCAAACTTTACAGTTAACACAATGCAGTCAGGCAGATAACGTTCTTCTGACATTCACCAAACCCAGACTCATC
Source organism: Pygocentrus nattereri (assembly GCF_015220715.1). Classification (NCBI taxonomy): domain Eukaryota; kingdom Metazoa; phylum Chordata; class Actinopteri; order Characiformes; family Serrasalmidae; genus Pygocentrus; species Pygocentrus nattereri. The sequence goes on along the minus strand of NC_051224.1, from coordinate 18,820,569 downwards.
CATCACCACTCCACAGAATAGGTTTCCACTGCTCCAGAGTCTGTGGCAGCGTGATTTACACCACTCCCCCTACTCCATTTCATAATGGTAGCACTTACAGTTGACAGGGGAAGATCTAGCAGAATAGAAATTTTACAAACTGACATGATAGAGGTGGGATCCTATGACTGTAGCATGTTTAAAGTCACTGAGCTCATCAGTGTGACCCATTCTACTGCCAGTGTTTGTCTACTGAGACTCCAGGGTATCAAAAGCTTAATTTAATCCTCCGGTTAGCAAATTCAATAATTAGGAGGTGTATCGCAATACATTTGTCTGTATAGTGCAGGTGCATATGTTGTCAATATTTCAATATTTTAAAATGGCACAGTTAAATATTTTTAGCATATGTATTTTAAAACATCATGTACATTAGAAATATGTTGTGCTTATATTTTTAATATGAGCAAATCTATGCTGGTACCACAATGGAAAAGTCAAACTGTGGAAGGCACCGAAGAAAAGAACACAACAAAATAAATAAAACTCTGAAATAAAACATATTTAGCTAAAATAAATAGGAAACAAAAGCTAACTACTCTCAACTTACCTAGCTGGTTCTCAAAAGTACACATGCCGGTGCCCTCTGACCTAGGGAACATAGAAAGTGGATTCAGCCAACTTGAAGGCCTCTGAAAACATAGGCTCCTCCCCCAACTGCACCAGCCAGTAAAAGTAGAAGTCCTTACGCTAGACCTCAACTTTAGTAAAAGTACAAAAGTATTTACCTTCAAATGTACTTAAGTATCAAAAGTAAAAGTACTAAAAGATTAATTATGGCTCTGATGTGCTGGTATCATTTTTGTAACAAGAATCGCTTCATGAACTCATTTTAGGTGAAAATCCTCCAGTGTCTCTCTTGGTAAACCAAGCACAAAACACTGAAGGTAAACAGTTTCCATCAGGGAGAACTGAGTGGCTCTGAAATCACTTTTACAAACAAGCAAAGTTTCAGTTTAAGATTACTTTGTAACTTGTAACTAAGTTGAATAAAAACTGGCTTTAAACTCAGGATCAGAAATAAGTTTCCTTTACTGTATTGATCTGTAGGTCTCTGTTCATAAACATAAACTAACAGAAACTAATTTACTATAAAATGAAAGTGTTTGTATGAATTCAGAAAAAAAGAAACATGTCAGTCACGACTGCTTATGTGTACATATTTCTATATTGTGGTCTATTTACAAAGTTAGGTTAGTTCATCATTTAGGTGACGTATGTGCTCCCAAATCTTTACACTGCTGCACTGACGTTGAACCGTGTGCTGCACTGGGTCGGTATGACCAACAGGTCAAAACAAGCTCAGAACAAAGTGACCGCTGTGCCCTGATTGGTGCTCTTGCTTTGCACCCCTCCCCCCCACCCCCCGCGACCCTCACGGAGAAGCGGCTTGGAAATGGAAATATTTAAGTAAAGTACAGATACACGAAAAAACTACTTAAGTACAGTAACTAATTATATTTACTTAGTTACTGTCCACCACTGGTTTGAGGTCCTCCTCATATGACAGATTGCAAAGGAGGTACACCTGTGAATTGACCAGGAGAGTGAGACACACAAAAAACTGGAATCTGGAACCAACAGGAGATTTACTGTAGCACAAGTCACAAATATTTTCTCAGTGTTCACAGGAATAATGTGTCACGAGACATCACACGCTCCATATGGGGTTGTGTAGCTGCAGGTCAAGTCAAGTCAATTCAAAGTTTATTTATATAGAGCTTTTTACAACAGGTGTTGTCACAAAGAAGCTTTACAGAAAAATCTGGGTCCAAGCCTCCAACAGTGCCATCAATGGTGACAGTGGCAAGGAAAAACTCCAGAGCAAGAGGAAGAAACCTTGAGAGGAACCAAGACTCAAAAAGGGAACCCATCCTCCTCAGGTCGACACTGGAAAGCATTAGTATAAAGCATGCGAATGCCAATGCTAAACCTGTCTACTGTCTGAAGCTCCCATAATGAGTTTGCAAGTGTTGGAACACATAGAGCAATGGAAGAAGGTTGACTGTTCTGGTGAGTCCCATTTTCTTGTACATCACATAGATGGCCAAGTATGTGTGCATTGTTTCCCTGGGGAAGTGATGGAACCAGGATGCACTGTGGGAAGAATACAAGCTGTTGGAGGGAGTGTGGTGCTCTAGGTGATTGTCTACTGGGAAACCCTGTGTCAAGCATTCATGTGGAAGTCAGTTCGACATGTGCCACCTACCTAAACACTTGTACAGGCCAGGTACACTCCTTTGTGATCGGCTTCTTTTAGCAGGATAATGCGTCCACCTGTTTTTCAGGAATGGTGTGAAAAACATGGCGAAGAGTTCAAGGTGTTGCCCTGACCTCCATATTCCCTGGATCTTAATCCACCTCTTAACTTGCAGGAGCTGCTGCCAGTGTCTTGGTTATAATGCTTGCTATCATTGTGTATCTTTTGACTGAGATGTGAATGGAAGATTTCTTGTTAATATATGTATACAGTGATATTCTATGATTTTCCATGGTGTGTTTCTGCAGTGGAGCCTTATTTCAGTAGAGATAACCGTTAGTTTCTCAGTTTGGAGTGATGTACATGTCTGTTGTGTGTAACAGATTTTGTAATTGCACAGTTTAACAGTTTATTGCTGTAAAAGGTGAGGTGAGTTGGTGCAGATTGTTTGTTTTGAGCAGATGTCATGATGTTACATTATGTAGATGTGGCTTGCTGTAGCATTCCTGAGGAGCATATGGGAATAAATCGGAATAAATAGAGTGTCTTACTCATTTATCCTCCAGGTTTACTGTTATTCCTGAGAGAAAAGTGAGTAAGATTCTGTATTTATTCCCATATGTTCCTCAGGGAGTGTTACAGAGGCGTTCTATGTGTGTGGTGTGAGCATTACCCTGAGCTGAGTTATGGTCTAGAGAAAGGAAATCTATATGTTACTCATCTGTAACTCTGCCCTGTGTAGTCTGAAATTATCTATTGATCATATTGATCTTTAGAAAAATGCATTGAAGCAAGTACATGGTATCTGGCTGCTTGGTTAGAAGTGTTTCATATACATCAAAAATTTGGAGACATCTTGCCTATGAATGGAGACATCTTTGTTTTAAATTTACTGTGATGGACTGGCGACCTGTCCAGGGAATATCCCACCTCTACAGCCAGCTGGGATAGACTCCAGCACCCCCATGACCCACAAGGATAAGTGACTCAGAAAATGTGTGTGTGTGTGTGCTCTTTAAATTTGTTTAATAAAACCAATAGTTCTGATTGGCTGATACTTTACAGGCTATAAGTAATTGTATTAACAAATTGTCTTTTTTGTTCATTAAATGTAACTATTAAAATAGCCTAAACTGGCCAAATGGCCTTATAAGCTATTTTGCTTCCTAGCTGTCAATACTTATTACCTCCACACCGACACAGCTGGAGCTCAAATAAACAAACATTACTCACTGCTGCCCTCTACAGGTGTGAATAACATCACGTCACCAACTTTACTCACTGCTGCCCATTAAAGGTGTTATAGCACTGAATTAAAAGAACTTCTGCTGTTTTTGTAGGAACATGCTTTCCACTTTCTTTTGTTTCCATGTATTTGCTTTAGCACACTGCAAAAGTTAATGGTGGAAATTGTGATCAGCTGAAATAATTGAGCTGATGTACAATTGTGATTGCTAGATTATGTTTTCTTTAATATAGAACAGAATGTTTTAATGTTCATAATATTTCTGCAAATTACTTTAATATGAAATATCTGACAGGTGCTGAAGTTCTTGTCCTCATTCAGTGGTCCATAGTTACTGTGTTGTGCCTAAAAACACCACTTACCTGTGATAAGATCACAGTAGCACCCTGTCTCTTGTGACGTATTGCTCTATTTACTCACAATTACTTTTCAATGTACATATATAAGCAATGCTGACATTTTGACTTCTTAACAACCTCATAATTAAGAGGATTCACTGACATTCAGTGGAAAAATGCATGAGGGACTAAGTGTATAAACCAGCCTTTTTGTGTTACATGCTCTGTGACAGTGGCAATTTTCATAAAATGCCTTTCATTTTTGTTGGGTAACAAAGAAGCTAGCTAATATAACTCTTGATAGATGGAAGCTGCATTTAACTAAACTTGGAATTTCCACCCCCCAACTAGGTAAAACACTCCATCAACTGGGAATAAGTTGGGAAGGTGTCCACAACCCCAATTTAGTATTATATTTTATACCAACCCTCTCACCCTGTTAACAGTAAGAAATCCTGACTTCAGTATCTTTAAATGACCTTACAGTAATTTTTGGTTTAGATGCATCAACCTACAGGTATAATGGTTGGTTGATCCCTTAGCCAGGCTAAGGTTTATTATTCAATAACTAAAGGGACTTCAATGCAAACTGACTGAGCAACTCTTTATAGAAGTGAGTGATAAAACTTTGGACACACACACACACACACACACACACACACACACACACACACACACACACACACACACACACACACACACACACACACTCTTCTATGCTGCTTCTCCTACACTATTTCATTTTATAGTAAATTTGTTTTGGCTAGTTTATGTTTATGAACAGAGACCTGCAGGTGCAATACAAGTCAAATCAAATCAAAATACAGTAAAGTAAAACTCATTTGAGAACTTGTGTTTAAAGTTTTTATTAAGCTTAAACTTGTAACTAAGTTGCAAATAAATCTTAAACTGAAACTTTGCTTGTTTGCAAAAGGTTATTTTATAGACACTTGGTTCTACCTCATTAATGACATTCTATTAAAAGATTGGTGTTATAAGAGTGACACTGGAGTATTTTCACCTAAAATGAGATAATGAAGCAAGAATGTTGTTACAAAAATGGTAATAGGACATTAAAGTCAGGGGGGGGGGGCGCTGTCTAAGCCTGTCCTAGCAGTCATCAGGCGGAAGGCAGGATACACCTTGGACAGTTCGCCAGTCACTCTAGTCCATTTGAAGGCAAATACTTTTGTACTTTTACCCCAGTGGAGGTCTAAAGGGAGGAACTTCTACTTTTACTGGAGTAATATTTTACCTTGGGTATCTCTAACTCATGTACATGATTTGTATACTTCATCCACCACTGCAAAAGATATGTAGTGTTTTTGTAATGTTGTCATTGCCAGGCTGGTTACTATGGGGTACAAAAGGTTAACATTCCCTTGATATCTTACATTTTAATATAAAAAAGAACACTCTCAACATGAGTTAACACTATAAGTAGCTAAAGTAGCTATTTGAATGGGCTTTGAAGGCACCTTAATGAATATGTATATAATAATAAGTAGAAATCCTCAATGTCCTCAAGTAAATGGAAATAATGTTCAGGATTATATCTGAAGTACAGTCCAAATGAATGAGTTAATGGCTTTGTATGTAGCTAGCTAAGTTTGTTAGTAGCACAGCTATGTTTTGTCAGCCACGATCAGGTCAGGTAGCCACAGAATACCAGCTACTTTAGACTAGCCTACATTGATCTGTAATACTGAGTATAAGTGTCGCTGGTGTGGGAAGGCAAATGTGTCAGGATTGTTAAAATGATCACTCATATCATAGCTAGATAGCTTGTTGCTAACAAAAGAGGCATGCCTTTTTCCTACTTTTTAGCCTGTGGAGGTTGAAACTTTGTTTTTGGACTAATTTGTTAGCTTAAGTCCAGAAACATACTTCTCATGCACGCGCAACCGGGCAGTTGTGTTTCACATAAAAGTGGTCTGTTTACATAAACATAAAGATAAATTATGCATTATCACCTTTCCAACAGAACAGCAGCTCACGCTTTTTTACTGTCTATGTTTAACTGTTGGAATAACAGCAGATCCCTCTCTGATTCGTCCTCTATCACCCCCTTGAATGTTTTATGCACTGCAGTAACATAAGAAGGCACAGTGAGTTTATACAGAAGAGCAGTGCTTTTGCAGGGCCTCAGTCGGCTGTTGTCATTTGCACATATGCACTAGTGTTGAGTGCGTTTCTAGCCAAAGAGAGGCTAACATCGCTAATTAATTTTCATAACCCATAAGCTACCAAGCATTTACATTATTTAGCTACATCAGCTACAGTTCAGAAGAAAATGCAGAGTCTGCATCACTTTTTAGGCCTGTCAACGTCCTGAGCACTCTTGAGCGTTTGAGAGGCATACTGTCTTCCTGGCTCTAGCTGGCTTCTTTTCTTTTCTTTTTTTTTGTGGTTTGTATGGCAATGTAAGTGAACAGTTTTTCAGTGAACTGTTGTTAAAAGTACACATTTAAACTCTTTTGGCTCAAAGCTGGTTTTAGGGTTTAAGTGCTGATGCATGCTGTCATCACAATGAGGGCATAAAATGGGCTTAATTGGCTTTATTTGGCTTTGTTCTCAAGGTAGCACAGATGTTAATGCTGTCACTAATATTAAATGTATTATATAGTCCATTTATGCAATTAAGCACTGATTAATAAAAGAAAAGGTGTTTTCTTGTAAATCATTTATATCCTCTCTGTTTTTCTGTATATTTGACAGCCCTAAATCCCCCTCCACCCAATTCACATAGTGTCCATGTATTGTTTAATACCCCAACCTGACCACCAGCCGCCACTGCTGAGATATTGTTTTCATCTAAATAAACCTGTTTAGTCTGTAATACGATGAAGCCCAAGGGAAACTGAGTGTGCATATTCTCACTAAGGTGGTTAATCTTACTCTTGTGGGCACAATATACATGTACAGAGTATGTCTATGTGAACGTCTTTCCTAAAACCATTAAATGGCTGATGTATTTGACCAAAATGCATCTTTTTCAGTGTAAACTGGGTACTTGGATGACATATACGTAAGCAGGATCCTCATCACTCACAAGGCTGAGGTGGGTTATCCCACCCACAAAGCATTAACCAGCTGTGTTCCCCCCAATGATCTCTGTCTGTGTCTGAGTCAGAAAGAACAAAATGAGCAAAAACTAACAATCAAGAAAAATCTATCAGAGTCTGACTGTTTATTCATCCATTCTTTAGTTTATCTGTTTGTCCATCTATTTATTCATGCATTCTTCTGTCCATTTGTTTGTTGTTTTATCCATCCATTGGTTTGTTTGTTGTTTCGTTCTGACTAAAGGACATCAATCATGTGCTTATTAGAACATTAGGTCACACCAAAACTCATGCAGATGTAATGAGTGTTGAGGTTGTGTTTTATTACATTTCTATATTGTTTCATTTGCTATGCGTTTAACACTCTGGGGTGTGAGGGTATTTTGATATGATGTGATATCCACATATTATATATCAAAATGTTCAGAACAATCATCTCTCTATGTAATGAGGCTCTGTTTGACCTGCACTATGTAAAGACATAATTGGGCCCAAAAAGCTGAAAAAATAAAATCCAGTTTATTCTTAATATCGCATGTGAAAATGTAGCTTTACTCATACAGACAAATTGGTTTGGTGCTTGAACTGGGTTTGCCAAAGTCTCAGGTTCACAAAAGTAGTGGAATGTATGAATACAACAGTAGATAAATATTATCCTCATCACTCTGCTTTCCAAAACCGCAGTAAGAGGCAGTAACACAGTAAGAGGCAGATGGTGTATATTTCAACTTCTCTTCATAGCCTAATAACTCTGGATGTGAGTCACATGTGATCTCATGATGTTACAGAATCGAAAGGGTGACTCAACAGATTCTGGAACTGTTTGAACTGAAGTTCTGTAGAGTATTATTGCAGAGATAATAACATGGAGAAACATAAAATTTGATGTGCCTGTGCATTAGTAGACATTGAAGGGTTAATACTTTCAAGATTGTATATTTTATTTTTTTTTGCTTTGTTCCCTGGTGCTTAACTGTGATCTTGTTTTAGGACCACTGTTTTAGGACCAGAAAATTAAAGTAATGCACTTCAAGAGTTACATCATATCTTCTAGAATAAAATCTGAATATTTAGAAAAAAGTCTTAATATTCTGAGAATAAATGTACAATATTTTAGCCTAAAGTTGTATTTTCTAAAATAAATTTGTAATATTTTGAAACAGGTCATAATATTTAGAAAATAAAACATATTTTTAGAATAAAATCCTAATATTTCAAGACTAAAGTTGTAATAGTTTGAGAATAAAGAGAATTACGACATCAAAGTGGGATATTACCCTAAAGCTGCAATAGTGTAGCCAAAGGGTTTGCAAAAGGAAGGCAGCACCTCATTGTGTTAAATGAGGGGCATTGAGTTGGTGAAGTTATACTTCCATATCGATTTCACCCATAAAGAAATACTGAGTCTCTCCATCTCTCCTGGCACATCAGCAATAGATTATTATTAGTATAAGTGCCATTCGAAGAGGGTATGCAGTTTCATAGAAGACAGAATGATAATCATAATGAATGACTCTGAAGGAGTGGAACTCCAGCCACTTGACATCTTCATCCTTGCCAGTACAACAACCGAGACCCCAGTGCGTTATGGCAGCCCCCCTACAATTAGCCCACTTTATCATCAAAATATTGCAGGTTTATTCTCAGATTTATTTATTTCTATTGAAAATTACAGCTTCAGTCTTGAAATATTACAATTTTATTCTAAAAAACATGACTTTATTCTCAAAATATTACTTTATTTTAAGAGACATTTTGTCTAATTTCTTTTATTTTTTAAAAACAGAGGCCCTAAAACGCCTGTCTAGGCGCCCTAAAACGCATGTCCACATGTCCTGAAAAACTGAGTTTTTGTCATCGTTTGAGTTTTGATTTGTTTTTTGTCATTGCCCAGTGTACAACGCAATTGAGCAACAATCCAATGGCACTTCCTACATACAAAACAATTTAACCACAAGGCTAAAATATATAAAGTTCAGATTTAAGGAAAAAAAGTATAAAAAATCTTAAATATAAAGGAAAAGGACTATAAAACTATATATTCTAAAAACAGTCAATAGACAATAGACAGGTGAGGTAGCAGTTGTAGTTGCACACTTGGACAGCTTATAGCACTATATAATATTGCACATCTAAGAATTATTGCACAGAAAGAATACAGATTATAGATTGCACTCTCGAGATCAAATGAATAATAAATAGCACAGAGGTGGAGTGGAACTCTGAAACACTGGAACAGTGTAAAGTGTCCTATGAAATCAGTGCCAGTAAGGAGCAGTAGTGGTGTTCACTTGGTTCTACTGAGCACAGAGTTCTTTAGAAAGTCCTTGTCAGTGTGTGGGTTTGGAAGTGTTCCGTTCCCGTACGGCTCTGGGGTAAAAGAACTACAGCAATTTAGACCCACCCACTCACACTGAAGTTATAAGAAGTGTTTCACTGTTTGACTTTTGAACGAGGACAGAGGGCATTTATATATATCAGTCTTAAAGCACAGTAACAGCCAACAGCCTCTTTAATTCAATGGGATAAAAAGATGGTCACAAAAAAATAACTACACTGTTTTTCTTACCTAAATATACATGGACATCATAAGTGGACTTCCAGGAGAAAATAAGGTACAGAATGTAGGTTATGGTTCCTTTAGGACAGGGGTCTGCAACATGCGGCTCTTTTACTATCCTGTTGAGGCTTCACAGCAGAATTAGATTTGTAGTTAAAAATAAAATAATCCTCCTTTGCAGTAAAATAGCCCTGTGATGGACTGTATCCTGCCTTCTGCCCAGTGACAGATGGGATAGGCTCCAGCTTCCCCCACAACCCAGAAGAATAAACGGCTTAGAAAATGTAGATGTGTGTGCTGACACACAAGAAATGGCAAAGAGAAAGATTTTAAGATGAACATTGATAATTTGGAGACAAATGGACTTATTTGCATTTATAATCACCTCAGTTGGTTTCCTGATACGTTTAATCTGCAGTGAGACACTGTCAAACACTAAAAGCTAACAAAGCTGAAGTCAGTTTTTTGTTGGAATTCTCCGTTCCACCTTAAATTCTGCTGCTGTTACATTCTGGCACCCCAGGCATTATTTAAGGTGGAACAGGAAAATTCAAACAATAAGCTGGCGAATGAGAAGCGACCTCAGCCTCGTAAAAAGTTGAACGTTGAGGGACATTTTACAGTAAACTGTTCTACTTTTGAGAAAAAGTTTCCTGTTGAAGATGCGAGAAAAGCAGCTACAGCTGAGCTAAAGTTTAAAGCAGAGCAAAGTAAGTCTGTATTTTCATTCATATTATATTTTTAGTCTACACTAGAACATCAGCACATACTGAGACAACTTTACAGCCAAGATGGTGAGATGGACATAAAATGTTACGGCTCCAAAGGTGGTTTGATTTTTGTTGAAAGGACAAAATGGCTCTTCTTAACATTTAGGTTGTTTAGGTAACCGTAAACTGATAAAGAACACATGCAGCTTTACATTAAAAGTTGTTTGGAGAAGACAGTCATCTTCAAACATACAGTGAAACATACAGTGAAAGCACTCATCCAACCATTTTCATTTGCAGGGTCAGTCATTGACCCCGCAGGCAAGTTTATTCAAACTTTTCTGTACCTCTCTTGAGCAGTTTCCTTCATGGCATGGAACTTAAATACAGAACATGCACAATACACAGTAGCTTAGCAACCCAGAGACAGAGCTTAGCACAGGCAGACAGAGCTGTGAACAAAGCCAGGTCCTGTCAGAATGAACTTTTCTTATTATTCATGAACACTGGAAGTGTGAATTGCTCTGACCAAAGAACTCAGAAGTTCTCTGAAAAAGAAGTTGGTATGAAAAGACAGTTCTGTTTTCTACATGTAGTTTTAGGAGTGACTGGATTTCAGTGGAAGTCAAAGGTGAGTTAATATTATGCCTGCTGTACCTGTGCAGGTCCAGAAGGTGGTGATGTTGGAAATGACCTTGTGTGTGTCCTAGAATGAAAAATGCTTTGTCCTGATGTTTCATCTACATAATCATTTATTTTTAAATATAACTGGTGTAATTTTAGCCTAGCTCAAACCACATTTATAATTTAAAACCAATTTTAATTACTGAAAGTCCTCTACAAACCAGCTCAACATAGTTAGTATGCAGGGGCCATTGTAGTTAGTATGCATTATACATTTTCATTTACTGTCACTGTGATGAACTTCTTGTTTCAGAAAACAGTTTTTAACACAAATGGTTAGCAAAGCTCAGCAAGATGCAAAATCTAAAGACCAGTCAAATGCGACTGTAAGCAACCTCATCAACATCAATGGAGTGTTTACAAGCTGGGCACCTTCACCTCTTAAAATCCCAAGGTTGTTACATGCTAAGGCTTATTATTCAGTAACTACAGGGAGCGCAATGCAAACTGGCTAAGCTATTCTTAGATTATAGAAGTGTGTAATAAAACTTTGGTCCTGGCCTGTTAAGGGGTTCACGTTTACTATATGGCCAAAGGTTTGTGGACACCTGACCCATCACATCTATATGAGCTTGTTGGACGTACCGTTCAAAAACCATAGGTATTACTATAGGGTTGACCCCCCCCTTTGCAGCTATAACAGCCTCCACTCCTCTACAAGGGCTTTCTACAAGATGTAGGAGTGCATCTGTGAGAGTTTAGTTAAATTTAGTTAAAAGCAGGCACTGATGTTAGATGTGAAGGCCTGGCTTGCAATTGACATTCCAGTTCATCCCAGAGGTGTTCAGTGGGGTTAAGGTCAGGGCTCTGTGCACTGGAGTTCCTCCACACCACACTCTTTATACCATCCTTATTGCAATTAAGGATTACATTTTCGTGCAAATGAAAGTGCTCAATTTCTGTTTAATTGCTGTGATTAACATATTTGAAAAGCATGATTTTGTTTGTGAAAAATGTCATTTTTCCAATATATTAAACACAACTATTAAACAGCAATTTAGCACTGTAATTTGCATGATGTGTAAATGTCATATTTCATTTAGTTAAACATAGCGATGAGTTACTTACATAGTATATACCTGTTTATTACTTATGAATGAAACTGTATCTGGGCTGTAAATACAGCAGATTCTTACTTACTTTTATTGGGTTCTCAACATTAACTTCAGAAATCTATATTGTAATTTGAGCTGACCAGTTAACTGAGATTTAATAGCTAGAACCTGTTAGACATTCACTGTATTTTATTTAGACTGGCTTGGTGCTTGGTACAAACCGATTGGACAGTAATTTGAAGTACCTTACACTTACTCATTTAATATCTAGATCCTGTTGGACATTTCAGTGTAATTTAGTTAAACTGTCTTGAAACTTACCATCATGTTACCTAGAGTAATTACCTCATACGTTCTTAGTTATGCCCGTACAAGAAAGCAGTCCCTATCTGTTTATGTTAATATACATTAAAGTTCAGAATGTTTTTTCTTTTCCTGTTACTCAGATTTCCACATTCAAAGTGCTATTTGATTTGGTCCCGATAAAGGGCTAAATACACACAACACTGCTCAAACACTGCCTTTATCATGACTTTCGTCTTCTTATGCAGCTTCTTAAGAACAGAAAGAGGCTGAAATAGAATGATCCTCTCTCTCATGCACTCTGCAAGATGTATGTGTTTGTAGATATGTGTCTCTGACATGGCATGTACTCTCTCTGTCTCTCTCTCACTCGCGTATGTGTGTGTCTGTGTGTGGGTATTGTGTGCGAGTGTGTGTATATGTGTGTGCATGTGTATTGTGTGTGTGTGGGTGTGTGTGCTGTGTATTCTCCTGGAAATCTGTCACTGTAATTGCTGTGATAAAACTATCACAGGGGCGTCAACTACTGCTTGGAAGAGAAAGAAGAGAGAAAGACAGGGAAAGAAAGAAAAAAGAGAGGGAGAGGGGTAGAGAGAGAGGGGGTGACAGGAAGAGAGAAAGAGAAGGTGAGAGGGAGAGAGATGAAGGGAAAGAGAAGAGAGACAGGGAGAGAGAGGAAGGGAAGGTAGAGAGAGATGGGGTGAAAGAAGAGGGGGTGACAGGAAGAGAGAAAGAGAAGGTGAGAGGGAGAAAGATGAAGGGAAAGAGAAGAGAGACAAAGAGAGAGTGGGAGAGAGAGACAGGACAAGAAAGGAGAGAAAGAGGAAAGAGAGAGGAGAGGGAGGAGAGGGAGAGAGAGACAGACAAGAGAGAGAGAGGACAAGAAAGAAGAGAGAGAGGGAGTGGAGAGAGAGAGAAGGAAAGAGGAGAAAAGAAGAGAGAGGAGGAGACAGGACATACAGGAAGAGAAGAGAAGAGAAAGATGAGATAGAGAGAGAGGGAGAGAGAGATAGAAAAGAATTAGAGGGAGAGGACAAGAAAAAAGAGAGAGAGAGGGAAAGAGAGAGGAGAAAAGAAGAGAGAGGAGGAGACAGGACATACAGGAAGAGAGGAGAAACAGAGAGAGAGAGAGAGAGAGAGAGAGAGAGAGAGGAGAAGAAAGGGAAAGAGATAAAGCAAAGAGAGAGGGGGACAGACAGACAGGGAGAGAGTAAGAAAGAAATAGAGAGCGGAGGGATGAGAGGAGAAGAGAATAGAGACAAAGCGAGAGAGAGAGAGAGAGAGAGGAGAAGAAAGGGAAAGAGATAAAGCAAAGAGAGAGGGGGAGAGACAGACAGGGAGAGAGTAAGAAAGAAAAAGAGAGCGGAGGGATGAGAGGAGAAGAGAATAGAGACAAAGTGAGAGAGAGAGAGAGAGAGAGAAGAGAGAAAGTAGGCAGAGGGAGAGAGGAGAAGACAGGGAAAGAGAGAAAGAGAGGGAGAGAGATAGACAGGGAGAGGAGAAGAGAGGGAAAGAGAAAGAGGAAAGAGACAAAGGGAGAGAGAGAGAGAGAGGAGGGAGAAGAGAGAAAGAGAGAGAAAAGAGAAAGTAGATAGAGGGAGAGAGGAGAAGAGAGGGAAAGAGAGAAAGAAGGAGAGGGGGAGAGATAGACAGGGACAGGAGAAGAGAGGGAAAGGGATAAAGAAAAGAGAGAGATGGGGAGAGATAGACATGGAGAGCGTAAGAAAGAAAAAGAGAGAGAAGGGGTGAGAGGAGAAGAAATAGAAGACATTATTGTTCTGTTTTAATACATTAGTTTATAAAAAGATACAAATGTGGGTACACCTGCATTGTTTGTAGCTTGATGAACGAATCGTACCTGCATGGTACCTTTACTTCTAACAGTGTAGAGAGAGAGAGAGGAGAAGTGAGGAGACGAGAGGGAAAGAGAAAGAAAAGAGAGAGGGGAGAGATAGACATGGAGAGCGTAAGAATGAAAAAGAGAGAGAAGAGAGGAGAATAGAGAGGAGGGAGAAGAAAGGAAGAGAGAGAAGAGAGAAGAAAGAGTCAATAGAGAGAGAGAGGAGAAGAGAGGGAAAGAGAGATAGAAAAGAGAGAGGGGAGAGATAGACAAGGAGAGAGTAAGAAAGAAAGAGATAGAGAGGAGAATAGAGAGGAGGGAGAAGAAAGGAAGAGAGAGAAGAGAGAAGAAAGAGTCAATAGAGAGAGAGGAGAAGAGAGGGAAAGAGAAAGAAAAGAAAGGGGGAGAGATGGACAAGGAGAGGAGAAGAGAGGGAAAGAGAAAGAAAAGAGAGAGGGGAAGAGATAGACAGATAAAGAAAGAAAGATAGAGAGGAGAAGAGAGGTGACAGAGGGATAAGAGATAGGGGAGCCTAGATAGAGGGAGAGAGAGAGAGAGAGGAGAGAAGAGAAAGGGGAGTGAGAATGAAAGAGCGAAAGAGAAGAGAAATGAGGAGAGCTAAAGGGGAGAGGAGAAGTATCTGTGTGTTTATGAGTTGGTAAGTGGGCATGTTGTGTGTCGTTCTCCTCTGTCGGCCTCGTGGAGTCAGAGACGAATGACTAATTCTCCCTTAATTAGTGAAAACATAAGGAGCCAATGCGGAGTCACCTTGCCACTGCTGGGCCTCGTTCCAATCCGCAATGGCCCTGAGCACTAGAGGGAGGGGGCAGGTTAGGAGTTGAAGGGCTTTAGGGGTAATTGGGATTGAGTGGTAGGAGCAATTAGAGGGTGTTTTGGGGGCAGATGGCACTGCAGTCAGAGGGATGGGGGGCAGTTAGGACTCAGCCAGTGAGAGTGTCTGTGTGTAAACGTGCTGAAGGGTGTGTTTGGTGGAGGTTAGCAGATTTGTGATTCACCTACATAGAGGGTAAAACAGAGAGATTTTGTTTTATTGTTGTTTATTTTTGAAAATGGCCTTGAGAGAAACAACAAAAGATCCAAACATGAGTTTATGTGTAAAGATAGCTCAGCCTCACGGCTACATCAGCTACTCTCCATCTGCAAGAGGAAACTGCATCGTCAGGGGAGAACAGGGTGAATTTGGTTTGTACTATGATATAAAATACAAAAGCATGCAAAACAATACAAAGCATTTCTACTCCTTTGTACTCCCCTCGTAAACTCTCACAGAGTCTCTCCACGAGTCACTCACACACACACACACACACACACACACACACACACACACACACACACACACACACACACACATGATCTAAACCGCTTATCCTTCAGGGTCCTGGTGGGGTGCTATCCCAGCTGTCATTGGGCAGAAGGCAGGAAACACTGTGGACAGGTCTAGTCTCTCCATATCAACCTTCAAATCTCAGGAAAGACCTGCCTTTTCTCTTTGAAATATTGAAAATATTCCAATATATTCCATTTATATTTTAGAATAAGATATACTTTTATAAAATTATATCTTGAAAACACATTACATTATATTTTGTTTTTATTATAGAGTATATTGACAATATATTCCAATATGTACGATTTATATTCTGGAATAAATAGAAAACATTATGCATTGAAAATGTATTTTAGCTATATTTTGGAATTACTAGAAAAATGTATTGGAAATATATTACATTATATTTTATTTGCACTATGGGGCATATTGACAATATATTACAATTTATATGTTTTTTAAAAAAATAATTTGAAAAGAATGTATTCAAAATATATTAAATCAGACGTTATTTGCATTATAGGGCATATTAAAAATATATTACAGTATAGGCTATTTATATTTGGAAATATGGCAAAATGTATATTCGCAAATATTTTACAGTGTCCTCCATTTATTTATTTTTATGTAAACACAAAAAAACAATATATCAAAATATATTACTATATGTTACATTTGTAGTTGGGAAAAATACAAAAAGGAAATTACTGATACTGAAATATTGAAATATTTTCTATTATATATTCCAATAATATTTAGAAAACACACAAAATCATATACTAACAGTATATTAGAATGTTATATTTACATTTTGAAATGATCCAAAAAAGACATATATTCAAAATATATTACAATACTTGCTATTTAAATTTTACAGAAAAATTCATATTTGTAAAAAAAGGCATACTTTGTATTTGTATTTTGAATAAATACCAAGAAGTAATATATTTAAATGATATAAAAATAGATTTTGTTTACATTTTTGAACAATCCAAAAAAGAAATATATTACCTCATCTTATATTTATATTCAGAATGCACACAAAAAAGTCATATAATGACAGCATATTAGAATATATTCTTTTTACCTTTTGGAATTATCCAAAAAAGAAATGTTCAAAATATATGACAATACATAGTATTTACATTTTAGAATAAAACAAAAGTAACTGTTGAAAAAGTTTATTTTTCCTATTTATATTTTTTAATAGATACAAACAGTAATATATTACAAAGCCACTCCAGTAGAAATGTATTCATATAAGTGGGTCAGACGAACACTATGGAAACAGCAGTTAGCGCCATAATTCCTCTTAATCAACGCTAATTAACTCCATGTTATGTGGAGTCCCGGAGAAACACCCTCACTCAAGGTCACCTTGGTCATGACATCATCATCTTCTAGAACAGGGATTTCCAGAGAACTGCTGGAGAACGGTGCTAACACACACACACACACACACACACACACACACACACACACACACACACACACACACACACACACACACATAACGGCAGTGCATACCCACACGCTGTGCTTATGATTCATCAGAGAAGCTTCAGGCATCCACATGTGCAGGACAGACTGTTTACATGCTCTCACTCACACACACTGGTTTTATATACTGCCAAGCACAGATTATATTCTCTGAATAACAACACCAATTTATTAAAAAATAGGCCCCATATAGCGTTGCTGTCGGAAGAAAACCCCATATCCCCATTTTTGTTGTTTTTCAGTTTTTGACATAGTTTGAAAATGTCTGTTGCTCTTTACATTGTGTGTAAATTTCATAAGGAACGGACCAAAAGAAAGGGCCTAAAATGACTTGGAAAAAAGTCTGGTTCCATTGACTTACATTAAAAGTAAAGTATGTTCTTTCCTTCTCCTGTAAAGTTACTATTTTGGAGATACGAGGGTTTCTTCCAACAACAGTGATATATTATAAATATGCAATAACCTATAATGTAATAATGTGTTTCATATGTGTTATGTATATCATCACTGTTGGAACAAAATCCTGTCCAATTTTGACAATTTTATTTTTTCACAGAATTTGAAAACTTTAAACTGAGTCAAAATTTCATGTTGAATGGACCAATAGAAATGCTCCAAATCGGCTCCAAACAGTTAAGTGTCGCTTTAACTTACACTGAAATTTAAGAATTTCTTTTCCTTAGTAATAGACTCTGTATAGGCTCTGTACAATGTAAATGTGCACACGCACACAGACACACACACACACACACACACACACACGCACGCACGCACGCACGCACGCACGCACGCACGCACACACAAATATTGTCATATATAAACAGTATATTAGAATATATTCTATTTACATTTTGAAATTATCCAGAAAAAATATATTTAAAGTCTCCAAAATGATAACCTTTGTACAGGAGAAGGAAAAAAACATTCTTTACTTCTAATGTAAGTCATTTAGTGTTTCCCTTGTCATTTTGGGCTGTTTCTGTTGGTCCGTTCATCATGAAATTTACATACAATGGAAAGGAAAAAATGTATTTTTAAATTATGTCAAAAACTGAAAAATGACAAAGAGAAATGAGGTTTTGTCCTGACAGCAGTGATATATGTTCTGGAAGTATAGTAAATATCTATATGTATTATACATAGTTTTTAGTTCTCCTGTAAAGATATGATGTTTTGTCCATATCTGTAATAATATGTATTTAGTGAATCAGACCATCTGCTCACAGAGTCACTACACAAGTATTTCTGTTGTTCTCTCTCTCGCTTAATTTGTACATTAACATCATTGGTCTGTTTCTCTCCATCTCTCTCTCTCTCTCTCTCTCTCTCTCTCTCTCTCTCTCTAGCAGCTCAATTAGCTGCAGAGGCATTAGCTCTGAGACACTTTGGCTGGCCGTTAATTTAAATCAGACGCCACAATGCGACCGCCTCGTATTCATCACCCTCTCTTAACCTTGTCATCTCTCTGACACAGCTTCCACTCTCTCTCTCTCCCCTCCTCCACCCTGCCCCATCCGTGCCCTTTTCTCCTCGCTCTCTCTCTTTCTCTGTCTCTGTCTCTCTCACTTTCCTGTAAATCACATTAATGAAACATGCCCAGTCTCAGAGAGAAGTGACCGCCACGGCTCTTGAGACGTTCCAGTTGGTGTCTAATGCAGTTACAATGCAGAGTGAGTGTGTGGGGGATGCTGGGACTCTGCCTGGCCCAGGGCATCATGGGAATTGTAGGCGAAGTGGTGAAGGATGTAGTTTCTGATGTGACATGGTGGGACGCACTCATCCGCACTCAATCTTCTCCATGACAAACTCTCAGTCCTTTACTCTCTCCCCCTGCTCTCCCTCTCTCTCCCTCCCTCTTTTGCTTTCTCTCACCATCTTTCTCTCTCCCTCCCTTTCTTTCTCTCTCAGTGCCTCTTTCTCTTTTGCTCTCTCTCTCTCCATCACTTTGTCTATCATTCTCTCTCTGTCTATCTCTCCCTCTTGATTTCTCTTAAGCTTGTTCTTTCTATTTCTCATTTCTTTTGTTGTCTTGCTCTCTCTCTAGAGGATGGAGAACTGGAAAGGTGCAGAGAAAGAAGGATAAGGGATAAAGGAATAGAAAGACAGGGGATGCAGGACAGGAGGCATAGGGTGGGATGGTGAATGGAGGTCTACAGAGGATAGATACATAGAGAAATGAAGGGGTGAAAGGAACGAGGGTGAAGGAATGAGTAAAGTATTTATGAATGGATGGAGAAATGGGAGAATAGTTAGAGGAATGAAAAGATATGAAGGAATAGAAGGGTAAAGGAATGGAAGATTGCAGGGATGAAGGGATAGAGGGAGAAGTGAATGGATAGAAGGATGGAGAGATTAAGGGATACAAATTAAACACTGGAGGAGTGGTTGGGATGAAATGCTGGATGAATGGAGGGATGAAAGGATGCAGGGAGGGAGAAATACAGGGATTGAGGAATAGATGAAAGACAGAATGAAAAAAATTAAGGATAGGAGAATTAGTAAGGGTGGGATGCAGAAATAGGAATGGTGGGATGAAGGATGGGAGGTTGGAAGGATAGAAGAATAGAAGAAGGGGGTGGGGGAATAGAGTAATGAAGGAATGAAGGAATGGCCAAACTGATGGGAGGATGGAGGATGAAGAGGTATAGAGGATACACAGAGAGAAACTAAAGAGAGGAAACAAAAAAGATGTGGAATGGAGTGATGGAGTTCTTAAAGGGGTAGGAATGGAAGTATTGATGGATGGATAGAGGGAAGGAGGACTGGAGGAGTCAAGGGATAGAAGAGGTCAAGGAATAGAGATGACAGGAGGGGGTTAAAAGGATGAAAGAATGGAGGGTAGAAGGTTGGAGGGATGGAATAACAATGTTCTGATAGAAAGGGTGGACAAAGGGATGACCAACAGATGGATTGAATGGATGGAAGGGTAGAAGAGATTAATGAATAGAGATGAAAGAAGGGGGGATGGTGCAATGAAAGGATAGCAAGGTGGAAGAATGGAAGGTAGAGGGTTGGAGGAACAGAAGAACAGCGTTCTGAATGGAGAGATGGACAGAGGGCTGAAGGACAGATGAGATGAATAGATGAAGGGAAGGAAAAGATCAAGGGATGGAGAGGAAAAAATGGGAGGAATGTTGCAATGAAAGGACAAAAGGGTGGAATGGAGGGTAGAAGTTTGGAGAGATGGAAAAAGAGCTTTATGGAAGGATAGGTGGATGGAGAGATGAAGGACAGATGGGATAAATGGGTAGAAGGACAGAACAAGTAGTGGAGGGATAAAGTGATGAAAGGATGGAGGGATGAAGACAGGGATGACAGGAATGATTCCTGATGTGACCTTTATGCTAACAACTCTCTCATCATTCTGATCCTGAGGAGTCAAAGACTCAGATACACACACAGCTCTGAGCTCTGACATCGCCACGTGCATATGTGTGTGTGTGTGTGTGAGAGAGAGAGAGAGAGAGAGAGAGAGAGAGAGATCTGAAGCAGTCAGAGCTTCTTCTGCTGGTCTCCAGTGATAAAAACACCTAAATCCAGACACATGTCAGCTGGAGTGAGAAAAGAGCAAATCACACACACACACGCACACACACACACACACACACACACACACACCAGCATGTGAAAAAACGGGTGAATATTTGCTAAACTGGGGCACTACAAGCAATGGTGGACAGTTGGGGTTGCATGACTTCCATTTTTCACTTCCAGTCATTTATAGAAGCAGTAAACGCAAATATAATGTGTTTCAGATGTTTGTGAAAATGATTGTTTTAGTATCTTCATAAGAGGTGCTGGTTTTAGTGGCAGAGGCTGCAGTTTGTGGTGTGAGATGTTCATAGGCCCTTATCTCAAGAAAGAGAAGTGCATAAAAGCTGGTAAGACAAGTCCCTCTATTGCCTTTCGTACAGTTACTAACCTCTTAACTTATCTTACATTGCCAAAATTGGAATTTGAGGCTGTGACCAGAACTGTTAGACAACTAAACACACAACAATGAGCGACTTCAGACTAAATAAAGAATATAAATGACTCATGGAAAAACTCTTCACAGCTATCAGAGTACAGTAACGTCAGCGCGCGTCTCCAGAGTGATAAATCAAAGGTGAAAATAATTTCATATTAACTGGAGATGCTGAAACAGCTCACTACCAGTGAGCTAATTAAAGTGGCAAAAAGCTAAACGTGTGCAGATTCCTGCAGGGGGCTATGCTGGGTTGTCAGGGTCTGCAGCGCCACTGTAGACGTTTGGAGTTCTAATCACTCCAGCTGGTTTCTTGATACGTCTAAGCTGCAACGAGAAGCTGTCACTAAAAAGTCATGAGGCTGAAATCAGCTTCTTGTTCAAATTTTACCGTTCCACCTTAATCGATGTAACATTCTGGCAGCTCAGGCACCATTTAAGGTGGACCAGTGAACGAACATCTACTCTCCGCCGAGCACATGCTCTCTCAGTCACTGATCATTTTTAAGGGAGAAAATGAAAACTGGTCCTCTGAAAGCAGCTGTAGCAGCAACTTTAAAGCATGAACTACATTCAGTGCAATGTTAGTTAACTGCAGTGAAATGCAGACACAGAGGTTCTTTTACTCCATATATCAACGTTTATTTCTTTATTAACTGCATACACCCATTCTTCTCTGCTCATTGTCAGCTGACAAACCACTGAAACTTAGCTAAGGCAGTTTTTGCCTCAAGCTCAAACACTTGAGCCAGCTGTACACACTCTACTCGCCATTGTTGCTGTTGTAGTTGATTTAGCAGGAGTAGTGTTACCCTGCAATGGCTACTTCCCCCAGAAAAAATGCAGAAATGTGAAAGGGCCGATCGTAGAACAGTTTCTGCTGCATTTCTTTGTTTTAATCTCTGCGTGCAGCAGTACACAGGCTCTCTGCATGCAGACAGTATACTGTCTGATGTAAACCACACACTAAAATTTCTGCAATATCTTAACAAGAAAAACTTTTAAAATGCAGTCACTAAATCTAATTCCTCATTATGAGGCTGTTTATGCACATTTTGACTTGTTTTAAGTGATTTTTATCTAGTGAAAGTGTTTTATTCCATTGGCAGATTGTTTAACTTCTTTTAAGAAACAATTAAGATAATTTTGCTTATTTCAAGTAATAATGCTAAAAAGCAAGTAACATGGTCTACTTATGGAATAAGACACTTTGATAAGATAAAACTGCTTAAACAACAGTAGTATAAAGAGAAATATTAGATATATTGACTACATGTAAGTTGTTTACACTCGCTAAGATATAATTTTTTGTAGTGTGATGTGAAATACCCCGCGGCCCTGACGGAGAAGCGGCTTAGAAAATGGATGGATGGATGGATGGATGTGAAATAAATGACATTATCAAGCTAAATGCTAGAAGCAGGCAGTTGCATCTCTACTCACAAATAACCATTTTGGAATGAGATAGAAGTCTGGACCCCGAACCAGGTAACATTCCTGGTATCCCATTTCAAAACATTATTCCCAAATTGTGTCTGAATCCATATGTAGCAAATAAATGAGATATCAATGTACATTTGTAAACTGGTGGAGGTCTGCAGAGGTCTGTTTTTTCCTATCCTGCTCCTGCCCGCCTGCCCACTTACGCAAGATTTCATCCCGAAAATTGCACTCATTTGTCCTGCTCCCGCCTGCAATTGAAATGATTTGTTCCGCTCCCACTCGCACAGTTATGTCAAGGCAAACTGACATCAAAATCAGGCATAGAAGGTTACGCTGTCTCTGTAAGTTGCAAGAATTTGTGTGTTGTTCACATGATTGGTTGCTTTGCAACTCTTTAGAATGACTTAATTGGTACTCAATTAATTAAAGACATTTGAGCTCCATGCAGTACCTTTGGGATGAGTGTTTGTGATCCCGACCTAATCACCCAACATCAGCAATTGACCTCACAGATGCTCCTGTGGCTGAATGCAATCAATTCCTCACAGCAACTTTCCAGCACCTAGTGTAAAGCCTTCCCAGAAGAGTAGAGGCTATTACGGCAGCATGAGGGGGACAGACTTCCTATCAATATTCTTAATTTCAAAAGCCAGCTGGACACAAACTTTTGGACGTATGAGCCCACCTTCACAGCTTTACAGTGCTATAACAATGCATTCCCTAACGTGCAAGATTAGAACGCAAGGCCGAAACACAGCAGATAGCAGCTTATTCCAATTGGTCCCTGAGAGATTTCCGCTTGCTAACATGCGGTCTGAGTTATAGCCTTAGCGCTGCGGTTGTGATGACTCTACACACTGGCTGGATCATTATTATAGACCAGCATGCAGCTCTATTGACTACGTTTATGCTAACAGAGCGCCTTAGCCTTGTTTACTGCTTAGCGCCGTCACAGGTAGTTTGTAGACATCTAAAGCTGGACGCACAGGGTCACAGCTGTGTGCTCCTGGACAGTAAAGAGGACAAATCGTTGGTGTTCTTTCTGCACGCACACTTAGAAAGCCTAGAAAGAGGAAGTAGCCCAAGGGGAGGCAGGAAGCAGGTTGGTAGCAATTAAGCAAATGATCCAGCCGTGTCCCACGTTGCTCAAACTGAGCAAATTTGTTCTAATCCTGAGCAATTAGAGTGGAAAATGGGCCTTGATATAGCCACACACACACACATACATGCACACGGTACAAATGCACACACTCTTGGTCCGTCCCCCTGAGGCTCTGTTCTCTGTGACCTGGTGACCCCTGTGAGGAATGTGAAGGCAAATACTGAAATAAACTGTGAAGAGCGTTCGGCTGACTCCAGCTCATCAGACTGACAGAACTGCTTGGGTGGGGCAGATGGAGTGTGAGTCTATGTGAGTGTGTGATGCACTTTTGAGTTAAATATATGTTATATATTATGTTATATATTACATTACATTGTACATGAAATAAATATGGGGCTTACTACGTATAGATACGTATAATACAATGTATAATTTATTTGGGACATCTTACAACATACAAGTTATTTATTATATTACATTGTATGTAAAATGCATATAGGACAAATTACTTGATGTAGATACTTACATATCGCTGCTGTAGGAACAAAACCTTGTATCTCCATTTTTGCCATCTTTCAGTTTTTGACATAATTTGAAAAGTTGCTCTTTACATTGTCTGTGAATTTCATGAAGATTGGATCAAACAAAATGGCCAAAAATACTTGGAAAAAATTCTGTTTCCATTGACTTACATTAAAAATAAAGTAGTTTTTTTCCTTCTCCTGTAAAGTTACCATTTTGGACATGCAAGGTTTTGTTCCAACAACAATGATACTACATGTAATATAATACAGGTATAATTTATTTGGGAGATCTTATTATAACACAAGTTATATATTATATTTAATTGTATATAAAATATATATGGGATATATTATTACTACATATAGATACTTCCATACATATAACACAATATATATATAATGTATATATGACATCTTGTTATAACATAGAGACACGCAGTACTGTGAGGAAGTGAGAGACCATGTTTCATTCACTTAATGTCCACTCAAAATGGTCATTAAGTGTGCTTTATTATTATTATTTTTTTGTGAGAGAAAAACTCAGACAGCATATATTTAATGTAAAATGGCACAAAAGCTTCAGTAAGTAAATATAAAATCATATTTTTCAGTATTTACTGTGTCCACTCTTTACCGTTATTATAGCTTCTGCTCTTTTCAGCAGACTCACTTTCAGCTTTTCAAAGAAATGTGCAGGGATATTTTTCACACCTTCAAGGTTCAGTCTTAGAAGTTAGTTTTACATTTTCTTATAATCCAAATAATCCCAAACCGATTCAGTGATGTTGAGGTCTGGACTCTGGGGTGGTCAGTCCACTGTTCAAATTCTTTGTTTGATGTGTCTCCTTTTCTCAGTGAGGTTCTTCTTGACAGCTACACATCCTTTCAGACTCATAGCACTGAGTTGTCTTCTCACAGTGGAAGGATGGACAGAAACACCTGTGGATGTTTTCAGATCTAAAGCAGCTTGATTTTCTCCTCTCTCTCAAGGATGAAAGCTTTAAGTGCTGTTTATTTGATGGGGACAGTTTTGGTGACTACCAGGTCTTGTATGGTTGTTATGGGTTCCATTTCATCAATGTTTTTAAAGTTTCTTTTAACTTTTTGGAGTTTTTGAAACTTCTGTTATTTTGCTTGGTTTCCATTGACTTTGTGTTTCCTTATGCAAGAAGATTAACGTCTGTCTAATCTCACCATAAATATCTGCTGTGAAATTAATAACTTCATAGAACTGCATATCAAATCACTGGCTAAATAAAAAACATCTTCAAATAGTAACTTTACAGGAGAGGGCAAAAACCTTAACTTTCAATGTAAGTTAATATAAAGGGGTTTATTCAAAGTGATTTTGGAGCATTTCTATTGGTCATCATGAAATTCATCATGAAATTCTCAAAAAATGTAAAGGATGGCCAGTATGTTCAAAATGATCAGTGATGACATACATTCATCTTATTTATTAGGTACACCATGCTAGTAAAAGGTTGGGCCCCCTTTTGCCCTCAGAACTGTCTTAATTCTTCGTGGCATACTTTCAACATGGTGTTGGAAACAATCCTCAGAGATTTTGGTTGGTTATTTGAGTTACTGTTGCCTTTCTATCATCTCAGACCAGTCTGCCCATTCTCCTCTGACCTCTCACATCAACAAGGCATTTTCGACCACACAACTGACCGCTCACTGGATATTTTCTCTTTTTCTGACCGCTCTCTGTGAACCCTAGAGATGGTTGTGTGTGAAAATCCCAGTAGATCAGCAGTTTCTGAAATACTCAGACCAGCCCGTCTGGCACCAACAACCACGCCATGTTCAAAGTCACTTAAATCACCTTTGTTCCCCATTCTGATGCTCGGTCTGCACTTCAGCAAGTTGTCTTGACCACGTCTACATGCCTAAATGCATTGAGTTGCGGCCATGTGACTGGCTGATTAGCTATTTGTGTTAACAAGCAATTGAACAGATGTACCTAATAAAGTGGCTGGTGAGTGTATAATACATTTGGTACGTATTATTCTTACATGTAGACCCTTATTTGACTCCATGTTAAAAACAAACCTCTGTTTGTGAGTGTGTGTATTGCTTAGTAGGATGGATGAGGTCTTAGATTTCCCCCCAACAGGAACTAGATTAGAGCAGCATTACTAGGCAGAAATCTCCTGTTTCTCACGGAGTGCTCCACTCAGCAGGAAGTGCTGGCTCTACACCAGCCCTTGTCAGCCCAAATACTCAGGCTGGACTGCGCTGGAGACGGCATCCACACAGTCTGCCTTTACAGCGCACACCCAAACTCAACCTCAAGCTGTGCTCTGCCTGCTGGGCCTTTATCCTCATACAGGAATTAAAAAGTCAGCACCATGGACAGCAACACGGACAGCACTGGCAGGCAAAAAACGGCTCTAACTGTTTTATGCAATGATCACTGATAAACATATTCATTTATATTTACATTTATTCATTTTGCAGATGCTCGTCTTCAAGGCGACTCACAAAATGTGCAGACTGATACAAAGCAGCCAGCATGGCTAAATCAATTTGTTTGCTTTGAGCAAAACCAATAATGTAACTTTTGACTCCAGCATAATGTTACTAAACCAGTTAGAACAAAAGATAAACCAGTTCATTTCATTTCTTTTAAGAGCTTCTTTCATGCAGACCTA
Organism: Pygocentrus nattereri; assembly: GCF_015220715.1. Taxonomy (NCBI): domain Eukaryota; kingdom Metazoa; phylum Chordata; class Actinopteri; order Characiformes; family Serrasalmidae; genus Pygocentrus; species Pygocentrus nattereri. The sequence continues at coordinate 18,793,988 of NC_051224.1, read as the reverse complement.
ATATAATGAAGTAGGAGGTCTGAACAATGTTTATAGTCATAAGGTTTGTATTGGTTGTTTGTATTGATTCACAGATTACTCCAATATATAGCTATGATACAGCCTTTAGTAATAGACACCTGTAGTCATGCATCATTCTGTAGTTCATGTTATGCCCATATTAAGAACTCTGTGTCTAAGTTCCATTTCTCTATGGGGCTTACGAAAAATCGCCTCTATCGCTCTGTTTTAAATAAAAGAACCTGATATGTTTTGTCCTGTGAACTTTTTCAAATACCACTGGATCCTCTGATTTACGAGGTCGTTAAATACTAATAAAGCTACATGCAAACTAAAGCTACTGTGCATTGATCTGATGTCACTAAGCTACATGAAACTAATGTGGGCTGTGGTGGTGTTCTGGTGAGTTCTGCTACCATATTGAAATGTTCTACTGTAGCACATATTTAAGGGAATTCCTATAAATAGAACCTTTAGGTAGAACATTTTGATAGCCTAACACTCCTTATGAAAAAATACTACCAGTATTAAAACTGAGTGTACCACCAGTATTAAAGCTAAATTAAGCTTCTTTTTGTAGCTTCTTGTGTACATTTTCCTGTGTACATTTTCCTGTGTACATTTTCTTGTGTAACAGTTTTGATAATCCATCACAAACATCAGCAAACAGGACAAAACAATACTGACCTGTTGGTTCTGTAAAACAGCAAAAAGAAGTTCATGTTACTCAGCTGTTAAGTGGAAATAGAGAAACCTCCTCATATACCTTTCAACCCTCCGTGAAGTGTTTTTCGCCGGCTGCTTGTTCGAATTTTCCTGTTCCACCTTAAATGGCGCAGCAGTTCAGAATGTAACGGCCACATCGTTTAAAGTGGAACGGGAAAAGTCAAACAAGAAGCTGGTGAATGTCCCAAGACATTTTTACTAGCATTACAATAATAATTATTGTTATTATTAAATTAGGATTCTGTACTGAATTAGCCTGAGTGCAGATCAGTTTGTAGAGCTTTTCAAATCAAGCTGTGTACAAAGGGAAATGTTTCATCATGTTTCAGTGACTATCAGATGAAGAACAGAGGACTGCAGGAAAATCTGCTTCTTTTGTTCTGACATCTTTTTATCTGCCCTCAGAAATCTGTACACAGAAATACACTACCACACTGGCAACGTGTGCTTAAGAAGGCTGCCATTCTAATGATGTCAATGCTGTGCATAGTAGCATTAGCATTAATATCAGCTGGAAGTAAACATTCTACACAAACTTACTTTAAAGCTTAAGAATGTTTTTTCCTTCTTCTGTAAAGTCACTATTTTGGAGATACATGGTTTGTTTAAGCATCAGAAGTCATTGACTACTTAAATGTTGTAATTACCAAATTAATCTATAGTCTAAGCACAAAAATACCACAAAAGTGGCATGTACATCTTGGAAAATGATACATTGTAAGATATCACGGGAGTTGTGACAATGATCCCGAAGCACTTAGGAGGTGACATAAATAAGAAGTTAGTGAGCTACAAAGAATGCACAAGTGATCTAAAAGATAATCTCACCAAGATTTCTAATGAATGTTTCAGTTTTGTAACTGTCTCAGATGGCTGCCTTTTTTCCTCTCCAAATACCATTTATTTCATTTTATTTTTCATTTTTGTTCCTCCAACTGCTTCATAGCCATTGTTTCTCAGAGAACGCCAGGATTTATGATCTAACAGATCATAACAGATAAAAAAAATCTGATGAAACACAGCTTCTTGAGTAAATTCAAATTTTAAGTGCAGAAGACAAAACAATGGGCCTCATTCACAGATATAGTCGCAAGTTTGTTTTTAAATGTGTTCTTGAGACGGATTCAAAGAAAAAGTCTATGTCTTATTCTTGAGGTTCTTATACTGCAGCATTGTTCTCTCATTTTGTGCTCTTTGAACTCTAGGTATAATCTAAAAGTATAGATCTCCAGACCATGGAAGAAACAGAAAGAGAAACTGTGGATAAGAACCTTTCAGATCTGAAAAACAGAGATTTGTATCTGACTCTTGCTGCCACAGAGAGTCAATGGGGTGATCTCATTAGAAGAGTCACATGAACTTCTTGAGATTATGGACTATATGAGCTGCTGCATTCTGAAGACTTTGTAGAGGATATTAAGAGAAAAGGTCCATGAACTGGAGTCTGGGAATGACTGGGTGGAGGTGAGAGGGTCAGACAGGTCCAGTGTTGGAGAGCATTTTGCAGGTAGATCAATTCCTTATTGTCAAGATTCCATTTTAGGAGATCATTTCCATTCTGGAGAAGAAAGGCTGCCAGATATCTTCTGAGTGGCTCAGGAGAAGTGCCAACAGTGTAGCTGTGTTAAGAGAGGCCATTTGATATTTATAACTCATCCCAGTGATTTTGGCGAAAAGGAGAAAAGATGTGGACCTAGCATTGACCCCTGTGGAACTCCAGTAGTGAGATAGTAGGAGGCTAAAATAGAGATGTTTTGGATTATTGGGTAGGATCGCTCCTAAGATAAGATAAATCTCAAGCAACTACTGTCTGAACATCTGAAAGTGCATTGGGTGAGTCACATTGTCAGGGGAAGCCAAAAGGTCAAGAGAGATGATAAATGAGTACATAAAGTTCTGCCTAGTTTTGTGGAGAGCTTCTGTTACAGGACAGGAGGACAGTTTCTGTTTAGGGTTCTGAGACCATGCTACAGAAACTTTACCTTAACTTAGCTCAGAAATCTTATCTGTTTAGTCACTGTGACAATTTCAGTCTGGACTGATTTTAGGACCGAAGATATTGCAGAAAAGCAATTCTTAGGTTCATAATCTTATCCAAAGTCCAGATAAGAAAGCAATATTACAGAAACATCCTAACTTTAAGATTAACATCAGAGCTGTCTTTTGTTTAACCATCTATTTTATGCAGTAATTTAATGCAGTGACAGGCTGCATAGTTCACTATAACTAGCATAATGGCATCACAATTATCTTCATTAAAAATGATGGTTTGTCTTGTGAGACATTTTTCTAACAGTATTTTAATAACCCCAGACACTGCATACACAGTCTCCACCATCCCCTCTTATACATAGACTATATATGTTTATGTAACGGAGCGGAACAACGAGGCAGACGCACATGCTAAGAAAAGCAAGATTTATTCGGGGCAAATCCAGGGTCATGGTCATAACAGTCCAGGTTCAGGGAGCCAGCACAGAGATAAAGAGGGACAGAGATAACAAAAAATGAAAACAGGTCAAACAAACAACGGGGGCTAGAAGATCAAACACCATACACGACAAAGACTACATCAAACAGTACACCCAACACAAAGACCAACACTAGACTAGGGAAAACACAGGGCTCAAATACAAATGGGGATAATGAGGGTTCACATGACACAGGTGGAAAACAAGTGGGAACAATCAAGAGCAGAGACAAGAAACAAGGGGGCAGAACTGGGAGAAAACCAAACAGCACATGGACATGTAAACAGACGCACATAGAAGACTAGGAGGGGCCAATCGTGACAGTTTATATATAGTCAATATAAAATATTACAGTGATGGTGGTGAATATTGAGGAGACAGAGCTGAACAGAGTTTGGGAAACTGAAACTGTGGAGCAGCGATGCTCTGATAAACAGCAGAAAGCGCTGCCACAATATTCCTAACTGTCAGTTTATCATGCTTTAGTTTTGTTTGACCTCCTTTTGTTTGTTTTTTTTTTTTTTACCTAAGTAGCTGTCTGGATAACTAACTGCATTATTTTGATCTCAGCTGTTTGCTTGGTTGCTAGGTAACAGACATTACAGTTGACTGTTGACTTTGATGTAGCTGGCTAAGATTTCCTAACTTGGGATAAATTTGTAAAAAATCTTGTCTTAACCTGTCAGCTCTTAAAATAAAAACAAATGAAGTTTCTGTAACACAGCCCCAGGTTTGTATCCAGACTAATTGGTGTCAACTAGTCTGGATACAGTTTGTTTTAAAACAAAAATAAAAGACATGAAATGAGTCTGTTATATACCTTCAAACACATTAAAGCTGCACTATGCAGGCTTTGTTGGCTAAAATTGAACAAATTTGCACCACTGAGTGAAGAGAAAAGAATCTGCTAAGATGTGGTGTTCTTGTACTGCTGCAAAAAGCCTGAGATACTCATTCAAAAGTCAGAGCTGTATGGTTGCATGTGACAGTTTTTCAGACGTCTTCACACATTGACGTCACACGCACAAATTCAAAAAGAAGGTTTGGCTTGATGTTTAACTGACGTTCACAGTGTTTTGGGGGTGTAGCTCACACTGCTGATCTATACAGTGCAGAAAGTTAGTGAAAAGAAGGAGAGAGTATTGGTTGTTTGCTAGCTAGCTACCAAAAGTAGCCAACCAGATTGTGGAATTTAAAGTTAACCTTGTAACTAAATGCAGTATATCCTTATAATTGTGTTGTTGTTTTAGCTGTATAGCTAGCTGGCTAATTTGCTAATATTGGCCAATTACTTGGTTAACAGTGCTTTTATTTGCTTCAGAGTTTGTTCTCTGCTTGGGAAACTTATTATAATCAAGTTGTTTTAACTATAAAGCTAATATTACCTGGCTAATTCACTGATATTAGCCGTTTAGCTTGCTAACAGTGCCTTCTTTGCTTTAGAGTTTGGAAAACATGTAATTGTAAAGTTGTTATAGCTGTATAGCTAATGTTAGCTGACTAATTCACTAATATTAGATGAGTACTCTGCTAATGTTGCCTTCTTTACTTTAGAGCTTGGTCTCTGTTTGGAAAACACATAATTTATGAGGTTGTTTTAGCTGTGTGGTTAACATTAGCTGGCTAATTTGCTAACATTAGCTGAATATTCGTTATTAGCCATGATTAACCATTAGTCTCACAATTTGCAGTGCAACTGTCTTTCTCTTTTTGTAAACACGACTAATATAAATCACCAACTTAATATGCTGTGGGAAGAAGGTCGCAGCACAACCAGCATTACAAAATGTTCTTCCACACATTGTATGCAGTGACATAATTCCACCAGAGAGGCCGCCAATTCCCCACATTTGCAAGCTTACAAAGTGTAGCTTTAAGAAAAGCTGATAAACATCAGTGATCAACAAGAACATTTGAGCAATTCACTTTGCTGAGAGAGCCAATGTACTGTAACCTTTACCACATATAAAGAAGCAGATATAAATAATGACTACTTTCCCCTGTGTGTCCTTCACCTGAACACCAAAGATGAGAAAAACTAAATTAAAAATGTCTCTGGGTTCTGAAAACATATCACATTACCTGCCAAAACACCATACCTAGCAATGTAATCAAATGGATTATGCAATCTCAGTAGCATATTCAGTGATTTTTCCATTACATTTATAATTACTTTTCAGTTTTAAAGCAGTATATTGAACTTTGCCATGTATTTCCAGCAGATGAAATATAGAGGCCACGCTCGCTGCCAGTGTGCCACGACTTGCTCATCTTTTTCATTTTCTTTTGTTTACACTCGCCTGAGATGAGGGGAAGCTGTCTAGTTCCTTTTTCCTGGAACATTTGAATATGAAATCAGACATAATCACCTTATTTCTTCACGAGAACTGTAATCCGATTACTTTATTCCTCTTGTTTTTTTTTTTTTTGTTTGTTTTTTTTGCAAAAGACTAGTTTCTTGTTTTTTGCTAATAAAACTATGAAATATTCTTACAACTCCTGAGCACACTCTTTAGAAATGGAGCAGTGTTTTAGTTTTTTATCAGCATAAGATAATAGATATTGTACGTTTGGACATTATGTGTTCGTGTGTGAGGTATTATGGCAGGTTGACTGAATTTGACTGAATCAGAAAGGTAGCTGTGTGGTGATCTGACTGACTTATGTGATGCTCCATCACTGTACTCCTCTGATGGGGGTGTAGAGGGGTGACCATTAAAACAGAGGGATGATGATGATGATGATGGTGATGAAGCTGGTCTGAGTGCAGTCAGGGCCTCAGGCTGCTCTACTGCTTTACTCTAATGGCCTCAGTGATCTGTGGCTAATGGCACGAGCACAGAGAAAAGGCAAAAAACTGTACTCTCTCTCTCTCTCTCTCTTTCCCTCTCTATATCTTGTTAACCTTTCTTTTCTACTTCTCCATATCTTTCGTTTCTTGCTACCTCTCTCCATCTTTTTACCTATCTCGATATCTTTTCCTGCCTTTATTCATCTCCCTTCTTTCCTCTTACTCCTCTTTGTCTCTCACTCATTCGCTCTCTTTACCTTTTAGTCTCTTTGCCTCACTCTCTCTCACTCTCTCTTTCTCTCTGTCTTTCTACCTTAGTCTCTTTCTCTCTCTTCTTCTCTTTCTCTCAACCTCAGTCTCTGCCTCTTTCTCTCTTTTGTGTTTTCTCTTTTTTAATTCTGCCTCTCTCTTATCTTTCTCTTTACTTCTTTGCCTCTCTCTCTCTCTCTCTCTCTCTCGCTCTACCTATCTATCTATCTATCTATCTATCTATCTATCTA
>NC_051224.1:18737500-18785000 GCF_015220715.1 Pygocentrus nattereri | reverse complement strand
TCTGTAGTGAGGGGAAGGCTGCTCCTGAGATGGACTCTACAGTTTTGATCACACACTGGAGAGTCTTTCTGTCCTGTGCAGTGCAGTTTCTATACCAGACCGTGATGGAGCTGGTAAGAACACTCTTGATTGTACTCCTATAGAAGGTGCTGAGAATTTTGGCTGGGTTGCCAAATTTCCTCAGCCTTATCAGAAAGTATAGTTGCTGCTTTGACATCTTGATGAGGTGTGTGTTGTGAGACCAGGTGAGATCCTCACTCATGTGGATGCCAAGGAATTTGAAGGTTTTCACCCTCTCCACCTCTGTCTCACCTATGTACAGGGGTGTGTGCAGCTCCAACTTCCTCCTTGGATCAACAATCATTTCCTTGCCCTTGCCTGCATCTTACCTTCAAGGAAAGATTGTTGTCATAACACCAGGCCACCAGGCTCAGCCACCTCCTTCCTGTATGCTGTGTCATCCCCACCAGTGATCAGTCCAATGACTATAGTGTCATCGGCAAACTTGATGATGCTGGTGTTGTTCTGGGAGGCCACGCAGTCATACGTGAAGAGTGTGTACAGAAGAGGGCTCAGCACACAGCCCTGGGGGACCCCTGTGCTCACTGTTCTTGTACTGGATGTGCGGCTGCCAACTCTAGCTGACTGGGGTCTGTCTGTTAGAAAGTTCAGCACCCAGTTGCAGAGGGCAGGTGTCAATCCGAGGGTGAGGAGCTTTTCTGAGCGTTTGTGTGGGATGCACACATCCACTGATGTCACAGTGAGCGATGTGTTCTGTGTGCTCTCCTTGGCCATAGTGTCTCTCAGTTGGCCAGGGTTGAGGGCTTCGAAGCAAGCATAGAACTCAATGAGCTCATCAGGTAGTGTAGTGTGGCTGGTTGTGACCACCCTGCTTGTCTGTTGGTAGTTGGGAAATGTTAGTTGAAAACCAATTAATTTTAAGCAATTATCTTCAGGTGCAGATATGATTTTAATAACACAATGCATCGCAGTGTAATAAACTTGAAGTGCAACCTGTTATCATTATTTATAATAGTTACTGAATCAATAAAAATAGTTACTGAATCATTTATAGTAGTCATTCATATTTTTATTAAATAATTTATAGCAGTAAATTATAGTATTTATTTAATCATTTATTGCAGATACTGAGGCATTTGTAATATTTATTAAATAATTCATAGCAGTTAGTGAATCATTTATAGTATTCTTTGAGTCACTTATAATATATACTGAGTCATTTATAATGTTTATAATTATTGGACAATTGAGTGCAGTTACTAAATCATTTACAGTATTTATTAAATCATTTATAGCAGTCACTGAATCATTTATTGGAAGTTGTAAACAACCTATTGTAGTACTACATCATTCACAGTCGTCTCTCATTAATGAAGTTTTAAAATTGATAATTGCAATTTAAGGAGTTAAATTTCAGTGTGTTGCAGAAACTCTGTGCTGCTGTGACACAGATACAGTCGTTCTGTTACAGTATAAGAGCTGAGTGCACGCTGGCACTCGATACTGTGTGTATGTGAGGCTGTTTGAGCTTTATCCAGGTCCTCCAGCTCTGCTGGTCTCTGATAAACTTGCCTAAATTCTAAAACAACACATGATGTCAGACTGATGTGCAGCTTGTCATAGAAAGTTTGTAATAACTCCTCTCGCACAGTGACAGATCAAGACCAGATCAAGAGGTCTCTGACCTACATCACACACACAAGCATACACACTGTGTGTAACTCAGTGGTCAGTACAGTCATGTGTGATGTGTTGGTCATATATTTAGCTCTAGAGATGATGGAACATCTACCATTGTTTGTTGTGGGGAAATTTGGTTACCGAGGACACTCATCCAGAAGAACACGGAGACACTATACGAACACAGGAACACACGTGTATGTATGTGTGTATGTTTGTGTGTGGGGGTCTATAGTCAGTTGACTGCTGTAGACTGCAGAACTGTTATTAACCTTAAGACTTATTAATATACTTTTATAAATGATTTAGTAATTACTATAAATGATTCCGTAATTACTATAAACGATTCAGTAACTGCTACTATAAATAATTTAGTAAGTACTCTAAATGGTTGACTAAACACAAACAATGATTCAGTAACTGCTCCAAACAATTGAGTAGCTATTATAAACAGCTCAGTAACTGATCCAGTGATTCATTGACTACTATTAATGATTCTGTAGCTTCTACAAATGATTCTGTAATTACTGTAAATTATTCAGTTACTGCTATAAATGATTGAATAGTTACTAGGAACTGATTTAGTAATACTTTAAGTGATTGACCAACTACTGTACATGATGCCTTAACTGCTATAAATGGTAACTACTATAACTACTGAAGAGTGAACAGTGGAGAGATAGAGAATAAGTAAGAGAGAGAGAGAGTGTAGAGAGAAAGAGACAGACACAGAGGAAGAGCAAGAAGAGAGAAATAAAGACAGACAGATAAAGAGCAATGTGGTCAATCGCGTGTGTATGTGTAAGAAAGAGTGTGAGAGAGAGAGAGAAAGAGGGGAATGATGGAGAGATGGGGAGAAAGCTGGCCTTTATCAAAGTCAGACTCTGCCCTTTTCCCCATCAGCGTTCTCTGTGAGCTTCACTGCTTAACTCTGTTGACAGTGTGTGTGAGATGCAGCAAATGTGTGGATTATGGCACATGACACACACATACACACACACACACACACACACACTGTTTAAACAGTGGACACTGAAAGGCTGAGAGCTCATATTTTGTCGATGACCCCTGTTATCACTCTAAATGGTTGAACATTGGAACAAACACATTAGACTACAGCTCCACACTCTTCTCATCATTTCTCTGCAGCATTGAGCCAGAAACTTACAAAACAAGCAAATACACATAATTACTGGAGCTCTGACACTGTCAGATCAACTCACAGTATACTGCAAGCACAAAAGACAGAAATGCAGGACTGTATACACTGAAACAGTAATATCTAACAGCCTAACTGCCCAACAGTCTAAATGCCCAGTAGTCTAATGTCCAGAAGTCTAAATGTCTAACAGTATAAATGCCCAACAGTCTAAATGTCTAACCGTGTAAATGCCCAACAGCCTAAATGTCTAACCGTGTAAATGCCCAACAGCCTAAATGTCTAAACGTCTAATGCCTAACAGCCTAAATGTCTAACCGTCTAAATGCCCAACAGTCTGAATGTCTAAAAGTCTAATGCCTAACAGCCTAAATGTCTAACCATGTAAATGCCCAACAGTCTAAAAGTCTAATGTTTAACAGTCTAAATGCCTAACAGTCTAAAAGTCTATCAATATAAAAGTCTGACAGTCTAAATGTCTATCAGCCTAAATAACTAACAGTCTAATATCTAACAGTCTAAATGTGTTTCTTTGAACATGTAACAGTCTAAATGTCCAGCAGTTTAATATCTAACAGTCTAAATGTCTAACAGTCATTCAACAGTCAAACTTTCTAACAGTGTAAATGCCCAACAGTCTAAATGTCTAAAAGTCTAATGTTTGGCAGTCTAAATGCTGAACAGTCTAAGTGTCTAACACTCTAAATGCCCAACAGTCTAAATGTCTAACGGTCTAAATGTCTACCAGTCTAATATCGAACAGTCTACATGTCTATCAATCTAAATGTCTATCGGTCTAAATGTCTATTGGTCTAAATGGCAAACAGTCTAAATGTCTATTGGTCTCAGTGTCTGACAGTTTAAATGTCTATTGGTCTAAATGTCTAGCAGCCTAAATGTCCAACAGTCTAATATCTAACAGTTTAATATATAACAGTCTAAATGTCTATCAGCCTAAATGTCCAAAAGTCTAATTGTCTAACAGTCTAATATCTATCATTCTAAATTTCTATCAGTCTAAATGTCTATCAGTCTAAATGTCTATTGGACTAAATGTCCTTTGGCCTAAATGTCTATTGGTCTAAATGTCTAAAAGTCTAATATTTAACAGTCTAAATGCCCAACAATCTAAATATCTAAAAGTCTAAATGTCGAAAACTTTAAATGTATATTGGTCTCAATGTCTATTGCTCTAAATGTCAAACAGTCTAAATGTCTATTGGTCTAAATAACTAACAGTTTAATATCTAACAGTCTAAATGTCTAACAGTTTAATTTTCAACAGTCAAAATTTCTAACAGTGTAAATGCCCAACAGTCTAAATGTCTAAAAGTCGAATGTTTGACAGTCTAAATGCCGAACAGTCTAAGTGTCTAACACTCTAAATGCCCAACAGTCTAAGTGTCTAACACTCTAAATGCCCAAGAGTCTAAATGTCTAACAGTCTAATATCGAACAGTCTACATGTCTATCAATCTAAATGTCTATCGGTCTAAATGTCTATTGGTCTAAATGGCAAACAGTCTAAATGTCTATTGATCTCAGCATCTAACAGTTTAAATGTATATGGGTCTAAACGTCTATGGGTCTAAATGTCTAGCAGCCAAAATGTCCAACAGTCTAATTGTCTATCGGACTAATTGACTATCGGACTAAATGTCTAAAAGTCTGATATTTAACAGTCTAAATGCTCAACAGCCTAGATGTCTAACAGCCTAAATGCCTATTGGTCTAAATGTCTATCGGTCTAAATGTCTAACAGTTTAAATGTTTAACAGTTTAAATGTCCAACATTTAGTCTAATAACTAACAGACTAAATATCTATGGGACTAAATGTCTATCAGTCTAATGTTTAACTTCTTAATGCCTTACAGTCTAAATTTCTAACAGTGTAAATGTGTAAACAGTGTAAACAGTGTAAATGTCTAAAAGTCTAATTAACAGCCTAAATGCCCAACAGTCTGAATATCTAAAAGTCTAATATTTAACAGTCTAAATGTCTAACAGTGTACATGTTCAACTGTCTAATATCAAACAGCACAAACAAAGACCAACAAGAAACTCGGGAAAACACAGGGTTTAAATACAAGGGTTAAAGAGGGACAGGCAGAAACACAGGTGGGAACAATCAGGGGCGGAGTCACAAAACAAGGGGCTGGACTAAAAACCAAAACAAAGAAGCACATGGACAGGACAGGGAAGTAAACACAACATGAGCATATGGACAGGACCGGGAGGACCTCCCCTCCAAACAAAGGCGCACCACTCCGAGGCGTCCCAAACAAAACAAAATCAAACACAGACACAAGGGACCAAAAACAGACAGAACTAAACAAGGACAGAGGAATGGAGAGGACGGAGCAGGAACAGGCACAGAAGCAGGAACAGGAGCGGAAGCCGAAGCCACAGACACTGAAATAGGAGCAGAAACCGAAACGGGAAAAGAAGGAGGCACAGGAACGGAAACAGGCACAGAACACGGGACAACAGGAGCCGAACAGGAACAGAGACACAAGAACGTGGAACAGGAGCAGACAGAGACATAGAACACAGAACAGAAGCCAGAGCAGGAACAGGCACAGAAACAGGAGACAACACCAGGTACAGGAACAGATAAAACATGAATAGAATGAGAGCGAAACAAGGAGGGAGGCCGAGGAGGCACAACACAAAACAATGCCGAACGAGAGATGAATGGAAGCACAACAGGATGAGGAAAACAAGAACGTAAGACAGATGACACAAACGAGAGGGGAACAGGAATCAAGACAGACACAGGCACAGAAACGGACACAGACAGACACCGGAACAGAATCGGAAGGAGAGACAGGAACAGGAACCACAACAGGAATGGGAACAGGCACAGACACAGACACGACAGAAGGGAACAAGACAACACCAGGAACAGAGGAGGGGAAAAATGAAGGGACAGAAAAAAACAGAAGCAGACACAGGAGAAACAGGAGGCCAACAGGGAACAGCAGACACAGAAGAAACAGGAGACCCATGGGGAGCAGTCACAGGAGAAACAGGAGGCCCACGGGGAGCAGACACAGGAGGCCCAAAGGGAACAACAGACACAGGAAAGGGTGGGACGGGTGGGAACAAAGGAACTGCGATGTCCACTGAGGCAGGTGAGCCTGCAGCGACGGGGGCAGGCGGGTCCGGAGGTGCGGGAGTGCTGCGGGTTGCGGCCACGGGATCAGGAACTCGGGCTGGGGACAGCTGCACCAACCTGTAGGAACAGACAGAAACAGAACCCACTCGGCCGTTCTCAAGGCTCACTCGAACTATAGGTAGCTTGCACTGGTGCTTGCGAATAAGCACAGTCTAAAGGGTTTTCTGAATGCTCCTTCCATCTGACCACGTCTTGCACTGCAAGTCGCTCCTCCCTGCAGCGTTGCTGAAGACAGGAAGACCCAAGGCACTTACCTGAGCTCTCGCCATCCAAATCAAAGACGGGATGGTCCTTCACCTTCCTACGGGATCGACGAGACGCTTGTGTCTCCTCACGCCAGGGGATTTGTTTTCACTGGCTTTGCGGCATTAGAAACAGTAGAAACAGCCAGAGTTTCTTCCCAACGGAACAGCCACAAACCAGACTGTCGCTTACTTGCTGTGTCCATTGGAGGTTGGTGAGGAGTCTATTAGAAATATCTAACAGTCTAATATCCAACAGTCAAAGTTTCTAAACAGTGTAAACGCCCAACAGTCTAAATGTCTAAAAGTCTAATATTTAACAGTCTAAATGCGGAACAGTCTAAATATATAACAGTGTAAATGTCTGATTGTCTAATGTATATCAGTCTAAAAGTATAGCAGTCTAAATGTCTAACAGTCTAAATGTCTATCAGTCTAAATGTTTAACAGTATAAATGTCTATAATTCTAAATGTCCTTCTGTCAAAATGACAGTCTAAACGACTAAAAGTCTAAATGTCTAACAGTCTAAATGTCCAACAGTCTAAATGTCTATCGGTCTAAATGTTTAACAGTCTAAATTTTTAACAGTGTAAATGTCTATAATACTAAATGCCTGTTGGTCTAAATGTCCTTCCAAGTCTAATGTTTAACAGTCTAAATGCCCAATAGACTAATGTCCAACAGTCTAAATGTACAACAGTCTAAATGTCTAACAGTGTTAGAATCTCTATCAGTCTGAATATCTATCAGTCTACTTATCTAACAGTAACTTAAATACAAACAATTCATTGTGACTGTTCTCTTTGTGGGTGTTAGTGTAATCTATTAACATAGTCATCCACACATGCATATTTGTGTTTATTGTAATTTTAAAGAGAAAGTGAAAAAAATAGAGAGGGAGAAAAATTGAGGAAGAGAAAGGAAGTGAGACTGAGAAACAGATAGAGAGAGATTCAGAGTGAGTGAGATGGAGAGAGAGGGAGAACTTGTTATATTGCTGTGCTGAAATGAGTGTAAGAGGAATGACATCATCTTCTCTGATTAAACTCTTTTATGAAGGTCACTCACCTGAGGATATCTCCAGTGTGGTAGAACTACATCTCCTTTCTTACTGACCACCAGTGCATAGAACACAGTACCCATTCCATCATCTCTCTCTCTCTCTCTCTCTCTCTCTCTCTCTCTCTCGCTCAGCACAGAGCAGAAGCCTCCTCAACATCCGACAGAAAATTACATTTGTGCTGAAAGCCATAAATATAACTAACCTTATATCAACATAATTTAATCATGCCGGATTTCATTTTCACTCATTTCAGGTAAAATCTTTTTTTGCAGTTTTCCCAGCTGCAATATACCACAACTCCTTACACCTCTTCAAGGGCAGCTGAACACCATGCTAAAAATGAATTTTACACTCCCTGTTTTATGTGAAGGAATATTCATGTCATGTTGTTGTTTTGGTTCCTTCTGCTCTCTGGCCCAGCTTGACCACAGTTTGGGCCATTTGGGTGCTGGTCATATTTACTCTACATTTAAAAGCCTTAGTGGCTGATAGAAATAAAATCTGTAGAGCTGGGCGATATGGCCAAAAATGTTAACAGGATAAACAAAATTCATATTGTTTGATATCAATATATGCCATGATAAATGTCAAATCATTATTCCTTTCAAGTTTGAAGGCTGATTTTTGCTCCTGACTGGTTAATTGCTTTAAACTATCTTTTGTGTTTGGAAAAAGACAAACACTCGACAAACAGCAGGAGATTTCATTAATCTGTCATGGGAGAGTGGGAGAAAGATTCTGATTGGCCCTTTTTTTATCATCTGGAAAAGCACATCTGCAGTTTTTGCCACCTTGGCTGTTGCTTGAATGTGGAAGTGTGAGAATGGTGTATTATATCGAAGGTTTATCGAACCTTTCTTATCGCTCTATCAAGTAAAAGGTAAAAGTGCATTTCTTTTGCTGATGTTGCTTCCAGAGGCAGTTTGGAACTCTTTAGTGACAGATTTGACAGAGCATAGACACTGTGTTCTTCAGCACTCAGTAGCCCCACTCTGCATGGTCTACTGCGTTGTGGCTAAGCTGTAGTTGATCCATAATGCTTCCATTTCAACATAAAATCACTTACCATTGACCAGGGCAGATCTAGCAGGACAGAAACTTTACAAACTGACTTGAGGCAGAGGTGGCATCTTAAGACAGTGCCATGTTGACAAATACTGAGCTCATCAATACAACTCATTCTACTGTCTGTGTTTGTCTGTTGAGACTGCAAGACTATATGCTTAATTTTTTCCACCTGTTGGCAATGGTTGTGGCTGAAAAACCTGAACTCAATAATGTGGAGGTGTGTCCCAATATTTTTTTTTATATAGTTTATATTTTACCTTTTATGTACAAGTTTTATAGCCTTTTAAGTGAAGAGGTCTGGCATAGAGCTGCTGCCTCTGTTTTCCATTTATAACATTAACTGAAACCTGGTTAGGCTTCAGCTTGTATTCAGTCACTGTCATATCTAGGACTTGCAGAAGGCCTAGAGTGACATTTATTCCACATAAAAATAAGACAAAATTGTGTTGGTGACATGTTATTCATGTCAAATGATGAACGCAATGCATCAAGTAAATTCAATATGACTGTATCACCATATGAAGCACTATACAAATACAATTGACTTGAACTGAATGATCTTGTGGACACATCAGTAGGCTTGTATTTAGTACTGTAATCTCACCTCTGTGTCCTACCCTAGGAAATGGGCCAATGACAGTACACACAAACCCAGTGACTGCACGTGCTCAGTGCAGCGTGAATTCAGCAGCATGTAGCCAAGGGCTTCTTTTCACCTCTCTCTCTCTGGTGAGCAGCCAGAAGCAGTGGTTTATGCAGGGAGACTGTGATGCATTGCCTCATGGTGCTCAGATAAAGATGAACATGTTTGTGATGATCCAGCTGTCATAGTGCCAAAGGCCAGCAATGCTACGGTCAGCACAGTGTCTATGTGTGTGTGTGCTTGCACGTGTAGATTTATCAGTGTTTTTCCATTTTTCTGTTTACATGGTTGTGTCTGTGCCTTTGTTTTTACAGGAAGGGCAAATGAGCTCAAATGTGTTTATTGAAAACAACCAATGCGTCTCTCTCTTTCTCTCTGTCTCCACACAGTGCATTGAACTATGAGCTCCTCTCACGCCTCCCCTACCCTGTTGGCCAGCGTACACCACTGGGCCTGTGAGAAAGACAAGCTGAGGATACGTCACTCATCCACTGATTAGACTGACTCAACTATGAGTGATTAAATGTATGGTGCATCATGATGTCCTACCACATGTTTTGTGTTCATGTATGTTCAGGAAATTTCGCTCCATCTTATAAGCTGTGAAATTCCCTTCAAAATTTCTGCATAATTCAAATGTGTTATTCAGACATTTTTGGTGCAAAATGATTAATTGTAGAGAAAGTTACTGACTCAGATATCTTTATAGTGGTAGAGACAACAACTGGGGCTGCCATATGTACAACGGAAATATAACTGTTACTCCAAAACCTCCAGTGAACCTATACGCTTCTTTAATTTTTTTGTATTACATGATGGTAAAATAGTAACGAATCTTTAAAAAGTGGTTTTCCTTGGCAATGATTTTGACATTTAATAACTGTTGTATTGTTTCGTGCATAAATAAATCAATTTGTTGCATGGTGAAATGGTTCTTCAGATGATAAAAAAGTGTTTTGTATGTAGTTTAAATAGAATTTAAAAAATGGTTCCATATAACACAAAAAAATGCCATTTTGGAGAAGGTTTTGCTACAGCAGTGATATTCTTGTTCTTCTGTTGTTACAAGCTTGTTGTTTTTTGATGCTTTGTAGAACCATTTTCAAAAAGGTTCTATGTAGAAACATTTACAACACACTATCAATCTGAAGAACCATTTCACTGCCATCCACCTTTGAGTTCGTGGAACCACCTTTCCTCTCCAGTCCACTTGGAGGCACTTTCCCACTTTTGACATCAGTGTGATGTTGGCATAGATCAAAACACAAGAAACATTGCACTTTGAAGGTGAATGCTCTTTTACTGAACAGGCAGTAAGGGAGAACCGCCACTCAGAGCTAAAACAGGCAGGGCAGTTCTTGCCATAGAACTGATGTTAGGCACTAACACTGCCCTAATTTCCCCTCACAGTAGCACAAATAACACATGTGAACACAAGCAAGCTAAAATCAACAACATATTTACAGTAAATTAATGTCTCCCCTAATGTGAGTGTGGCACTGCAATGATTATAAAAAAGACAATTTAACATATTTAAAAAACCCATAGCATCTGATGTGTACATACATTTTTTTGGTAGCATAAAAAGTATTTTATTAGGCCGAACTGACAAACTGCTTTTACAAGATACATTAATTCCAGCTAAAGGCCTCTTCATAAACTCTGAGGGACACTTGAATATCAAAATGATTGGAAATGCACATCTACATGATTTTTTATTGCAATTAATTAATGAGTGCACATGATTATCACTGATTACAGTTGTCATTGTTATCTCAGAAATGTACACTTCTGTAGAGACTTCTATAGATCTTGACTGCTTTGAGTGCACAACACACTGAATCTCTAAAGTATAAACACACACACACACACACACACACACACACACACACACACACACACACACACACACACACACACACACACATACGTCTCGGAGAAGGATCACCACATTTCTCACTAACCACCAACTGTGGCCTTTTCAGCTGACAACAACACGGCTGCCAAACCTCTGCCATTTCCATGGCAACCAGTGACTCCTTGGCATTAGGAGCACTGGCGGCGTGTGTGTCTGACCTTTCGGTCTAAACCTCTACAGTAAGTCACTGCCACTGGACAACTGTGTAAGTGCGTGTGATTTTATGAGTGTGTGTGCACTCTCACACACACACTCAGCTGTACTCATGATCATGATCTCGTTTCTCCATGAGAATTTCTGAGCTAAATGTGGGTAGGAATGTAGACTAAGAATGAGAGTATGAACTCTCCAAGGCCTCGTGAAGGCGGAGATCAAAGTAGGGGGAGATGGTGTGTTCATCAGCACTGAATGCACTTAATAATCTGACCACAATCTGATTCCTGCAGTTATCTGATTATTCAAATGGTCATGTAAACCGCACATTCTGATTTCTTAGATCAGAGTAAGGTCTGAGGTCTGAGAGCTGAAATTTAACTGTGGAATCATATTTCTCAGTCTGCGCCTATGTATGTATGCGCCTGTAATCTGTTATCACAAGGGATGCTAAGAACCTTGAAAAGTAGATGGGTTCTTCCTCAGCACTGTAGTTTAGTGATGAGCTTACTTCAATGAAGAAATATGATGTTGTGTATTTGCCGTATGTGGCATATGCTCTGGCACACTCCCATCTCCCGAGCCCCGATGATGGCCGCAAGAGCCGGAAGGAAGGCGGGCCCAAACTCAGAGTGAGGACTAAGCCCAGGGAGGACGGCAGGGAAGGGAGAACCGTGAGTGAGTGGGAGATAGCGCATGAATTCCAAACACTGCCGAGGGACGCAACTGATGGAAGGAGGAGGAGGACAGCTGCCAGAGAGGGTACGGTAACGACGACGGCCACAAGAGGCACGAAGGTGGGATGTGAGTCCCAAACTCCACCACCCAAGATGGGAGTATGCCATCCTGACATTGTTTATATTTGCATAGGCTGAGTAGGATAAATTAAGCCTGGTGGACTTTTCTTTTCTGCTTTAAAACAGAGCACAATACGTGCTGTGATGTGTGATGAAGTGTTGAGCTTCTCTGTGTCACACCTCCCGCCGAGGACGCCTCCTTTGTCTGTTCTCTTTCTCCTGTCGGATCAGTTGGGGTGATTGACTATGTAGAGGATTCGAACTCCCATGAGCCATTGGAAGATCATTTGACTCCCCTCACTTCAACATCAATCAATGAGCGTTCATTCTTTAGTTTCTCCTCCCTGGAATTCTGAATTCACACACCTGTTCATCATCTAGTCATTAGCTACTTTAGTCAGTATTTAAGCCCAGGCTTTAGTTTCAATTTCCTAACACCCAGCCTTAACACTGCCTATAAAGAACCACTCTTCTCCTTCACTTTGCAATACTTGTCACAGGTGGCTTCCTTGCTATTCAGATGCAGACTTTTTGTGGAATAAAAGGCAGACAAATTCCAGTTCATTTTATTTTTTAAACAGTAGTTTGTGATACAAACTGAATAAACGTCAATGAAGTGTTGGCTTGTTAGATCACTCTCTTTACTAAGAGTAGCATTCAGACATTGTGTGAATAAAACAGCAGAAAGCCATTTTTTTACCTTGGGTTTACAGGGCCTATATGGCCTAAAAGCACAGGCTAGAGCAGGGGTGCACAACTCCGGTCCTGGAGGGCTGGTGTCCAGCACAGTTTGGGTATTGTACTTGCTGCAACACACCTGATTACACTTAATGTCTGTTAATTGCCAGTTTAAGTGGGTGTGTTTGAGTAGAAAACCTCCAAACTGTGCTGGACACTAGCCCTCCAGGACCAGAGTTGTGCATCCCTGGGCTAGAGGAATTTATGGGTGGGTTTTAATGGGAACGTACCCTTCTCTGTGGCAGATGTTGCTGCAGTCCAGCACCAAAGTTTAACATGTTGCCCCCAGATGTTTATTCTCGCTATGAGAAATCGTCTGGTCCTGTGAGACTACAGGGAGATAAGATCAGGTTAACTGTGCAATAACTGTACTGGGTGCCATTTGTATTATCAATAAAGTCTCTTAGCGATAGGAGCTTCACACTAGTAATTGTTGTGGCAAAATTGGAGTGTGTGTGTGTGTGTGTGTGTGTGTGTGTGTGCGTGTGTGTGCATGTTCTCTGAGAACACAGTGGTAATTGAAAAGAAGCGCATTGTGGTGGGCGCACTGCCTAATTGGGCAGATGGCTCACTGAGTCTCCCTCAGTGATTCATGCGGCCCTTAAGAGACACACACACACACTCACGCACACACACACACTCACGCACACACACACACACACACACACACACACACACACACACACACACACACACACACACACACACACACAGCATTAATGGTTCTTCTTTTGTCCTCTTCACCTTGTTTCCTAATACAAAAATCTCTGCCTCTTTTCCTCACCATAACTTCTCTCTGGTTCCCATTTCCTTCTTCCTCACAGTAACTGTTCTTGTACAAAGGTCCATCCAGTTGACAGTCTCTTGTTTGAGGTACAAGACAAGGCCCCTCTACTAAAATGGTGGGCGTCCTATTAACCCGAAACCAAAAGTCACATTACTGTTTCAAACGCATTTGAAATTTGAAATTGCTGGTGAATTTAGCAAAAAACAGTTTGTAGTTCAAATAACGTAATTTTCAGGTTGTCTGACTACTGGTGATGCGGCAAGATGAGAGACGGGGACACGAGTCAGCGACTTCAATTCAAGCCTGATTCAAGTCGCATGCTGATGGACTCGGACTCGCCCTTAACTGATGTGTAACTGGAATTCACCTTTAAGTGACTCATAACTTGGACTACTGACTCGCAACTCTTATTTGTTCTTATTTGACTCAGACTTACCCTTAAGTGACTTAAGACTGAACTTTGACTCGACCCCTTCACTGACTCACAGCTTGGACTTGCCCATAAATGACTCTTGGCTCAGAAACTGATTCAAGACTAGACTCCTAACTTTGAGTCATCCTTAACTGACTCAAATCTTAGACTAACCTTTAACTAACTCATAACTCAGACTCACCTTTAACTAACTCATAACTCAGACTCACCCTTATCTGATTCATGACTCAGACTAACCACTAACTCACTTGCAGCTCGGCTTGGACTTAGCCTTAACTGATTTGCAACTTAGACTCGCCATTAACTGATTCGTGACTCAGACTCTCTCTTAACAAACTTGCAACTCGGACTCACCTTTACCTGACTCACGCTTTTTTGACTCGTGACACACTCACCTTTAACTGGCTAGCACCTTGACTTAGACTGACCTTTACCTGACTTGTGACATGGACTTGTCCTTAAATGACTCATGACTGAGGCTCACCCTTAAATGACTTGTGACTGAGGCTCAACAGTTCTATCTGTCAGATTGAAGCTTCATCTATAATGAAGTGTTTGTTATTTGAAGCCTTGAAACTGATGGATTTACTTTCGTATAATGCAATGGCTACAGCTACTAATGAGACTAAACTAAAATTCTCTACTAAAGTCTCAAGACTCAACTCACACAAGAGGGATTTTTCCCCCTTTATGCCTTTGCCAACAACTTTTGTACCAGTGAACCATCTCCTCTAAAAATGTCTTTGCTATGACTTCTTCTGTCCCTCACACTTCCCTCTTCCTCACAGAAACATCTTTTGTTCCCACTTCCTTCTTCAACCTCATAACTTTCTCTTTACTTCCCACTTCATTCTTTAACTCTGTAACTTCCACCTCTTCTTCCGGCTTTTTTCTTCAACCCGTAACTTCCTTTGTAATTCCCACTTCTTCCTCGACCCCATAACTTTCTGTGTCCTTCCTACTTCCTTCTTCAACCCCATAACTTCCTCTCTCCTTCCCACTTGTTTAAGCCCATAACTCCCTGTTTTTATTCTGACCTTCTTCTTCAAACATGTAATTTCCTTTCTCTTTCCCACTTCCTTCTTCCTCATTGAACCGTCCACCCTTCCATCTCCTTTTTCTTCACCATAACACTGTAACTTCTTCTCTCCTTCCATCTCCTTGTCTTCCTTACTGTAATTTTCTCTCTTCTTTTCACTTTTGTCTTTTTCACCATGACTTTCTTTCCTTTCTGCTTCGTTGTCCTACCTGCAACTTCTTTTCTCTGTCCATCCCTTCTTCTTTTAAAAAAAAAAACCTTCTTTCTCACTCTATCTCTTTCCCCCTTCCTCACACCATCTTTCCCTGTTCTCCTTCCACATCCAATTTAATCGTTTCCAATTCCACCCACTACTTAGGACTCCCCCAATCACATGATACTACCAATGCTAGGAGGGTGAAGGCCAACACAGGCTTCCTCCGAGACCTGTGAAACCAACCACCTTCTTTTCAAACTCCCGCCCACGCAACACGATGGGACAGCCGAGTGCGCTCAGAGGAAAGCGCCAACCGCCAGATCTATTACGTCAGCCAACAGATGTCTGCGCTGACTAGTATCATGTTGAGCGATGGGGGGAGAAGGGGGGGCCATCCCAGAGAGAGCGAGGCCAGTTGTGCTCACTTGGACTCCCAGCTATGGATGGCTGTAGCATCACCAGGGATAGGACTCGCGATCCCCTGATGATAGGGCCAACGCTTAGACGGTTGTGCAACTTGGGAGTCCCAAATCTTCCTTTTTGATGAGTCTAATAAACCTCCTTAGGAAATCAGAAAAACATGAGACACAGGAGAGATAAAGCAGAGATGAGAGTTTGGTGGCAGATGAACATGAGAGTTGCCAAAACTCAGCACAATGTGTCTCTTCATTGAGATCTCTTCTAAAACTCAAGACAAGACACATGAGATTACTGGGCTCTTTTTCCCAGGAGAAACATCTGAGCCTCAGGTGAGAACTCTGATCTTATTGTTATCAAGGAGAAAGTGCAGAGATGTTAACAAGACCACCGGAGGAGATTGCTTTCTTTCTTATGGTGTTTCTCCCTTTTCTCTAAGTAGTTTTCACAGCTCAGAAGAGAAGGCATGTTCTAATTACATCCTCCTGAAGGAGGAGGAGTGTAAAGCAGCAGTATATATTTGAACATGTCTTTACCTCCTGCAGTGTGAATGATTATATGTGTGTTTCTTCTATGCTCTGGTAAACATGTAAGAGATCCGGCTTAACTAACATCTGTCTTAGGGCCACACCACCCCTTGGCTCTGTAGGTTCCAGGACTGATCAACACCAGAGGCAATAAAAGCGGTAATTCTGATATTTTAATAAAGGTGTGTTGTTCATCCCCAGTGCTTTCTGTGAGATACCATTAACACTGGTGCTGCATTTTATTTCTCACGGTCGGATTAGTAATGTTTCATATACCAAATGATGGAAGACATTGAAAATACATACCTTTTAATTATATGGTGGACAATATATTCCATAGTATCATTGCTGTAGCAAAACCTTCTCTAAAATGGCAATGTTCTTAACTGTACTGCACAAAAATGTAACAAAATTGTATAAGTCAGTGTGGACTATTATTACTGATGTGTTGACACAATGTAAAAGAAAACTGCCATCAATAAAAAAGAAATGTATAAATGTATGTTCTTTTGTATGTTATGCATTGTTAATTATTTACTCCATGTAAATATATATCATACATATAAATAATATGTAAATATCAACATTCAAATGTAAAAGAAAAATCTAAATATTCCAAACATTTCTGCTCATCAAAGGCTTTTTTCACAAATGAGTGGAGTTCATGCAGCTTGAGTGTCATTAAAGCAAAAGAGGACATAAGAAATGCTGAAATTCTGAAATTAAGGTTAAAATAAAAAAAAATAATTACTTTCCACACAGTTTTGTATGCCGATAAAAAGAAAATATTTCTATTAAATAAGGAAGGAATCCAAAATAGAAGCATATTCACTAGTGGTCTCAAACTTTGATCAAAATTTGCTGCATGTAGCGGCGATCATCTTTTTTAGTTGTCCAGTTCAGAGGTTTGGTGAACATCTCAGTTGTAGTTACTGATTCAGCTAGAATTTAGGTTGAGAATGGAATTTTCAATGTGTCCTACATTTTGCAAGTGCGTCTTCACTTGTGTTCTTGTTTTTCTTAATCAATAGTTAATGTTAAAAGTATTTATTATTAATATTATAATTAATATTAATACTAATATTAAAAGGTTATTTTTGGTGGGCCACGTACAAAAGTGGGTGGGCCTGGACCCCCTTGACCCAATCATGGCGTCTGGTTAGGTAGAGCTCAGCACCCCATACCCAGACATGAATACAGTGAAGAAGAACAAACATTGAGACACTTTTACATTTATTATTTAATAATTGTCCAGTGCATAGATCTGCTTTAAATTGAGACACAATGGCTTCTGACTTTATATGTGGTCATAAGCATAAAGAAAGATTTAAAATGATTTAACTGCTGAAAAAAATGAAAGTTTTCACCACAAATGAATACGATTAGTGCTTTGTTGTAAAGTTTTTTATTGCCACTTATAGCTTTGAGATGACGAAC
This sequence comes from Pygocentrus nattereri, assembly GCF_015220715.1. NCBI lineage: Eukaryota > Metazoa > Chordata > Actinopteri > Characiformes > Serrasalmidae > Pygocentrus > Pygocentrus nattereri. The sequence continues at coordinate 18,767,501 of NC_051224.1, read as the reverse complement.
AGTAAAAAGTAATTCAGTTTTTGAAGCAAGGTGTTTCAGTTTTGGCCCATTCCTGTTTGCAAACCATGTTAAGTTCCCCAAAGTTTTGACAGTCCCTCTGATGGACTTTTTGAAAACCAGTCTTGAGATGATTGGGCTGTTTTTGATGCTGCTGCTGAATAGCCTTGACCTATTTAATCATAGTCATTGAGTCATTGCTTCACCTGCTCCTCCCCTTATATGTGTTTTCTGTTTGTACTATTGTTAAAAACATATCCTCTGTTGCTCTTGTGTTGTTGTTTGCTATATGGTGTCAATGAGAGGAGGATGCTTTCAGAAGACAACTTCATAGGTCCATTTCTGTTATTTTCAGTTTTTCACATTTCATTTGAAAATACCTGTTACGCTTTACACTGTGTGTAAATATCATGAAGAATGGACCCAAAGAAACGGCCCAAAATGCATTACATTAAAAGTAAAGTATGTTTTTTCCTTCTCCTGTAAAGTTACCATTTTGGAGATATGAGGTTTCGTTTTGGCAACAGCAATGGAAAGAACCTTTACATTCACATATTGAATGCAGCGTCTGAATACTTTTCATGATTTTTAAATATATCTTGTTAAGAATGTGTACTTTTTAGTTCAAACGACATTACATATGTAAATCTGAAGTGAATATATGCACTAGATATAGTGTCTGAATTGTTTCCCCTCACTGTGTGTAAATCTAACTAAATGCTTATTACACTGTTATGAGCAGATTACAGTCCTACAACTGTGAGCTGCTTTATATGTGTGATTGAATATGCCTGCACGCATGAACAAATCTATGAATAACATCACAGGTTAACAGTGTGAGGCTTAATGTGTGCCGACAGTGTTTCATGTGTCCCCACATTGTGTACTTGTGTGGATGTGTAAACTGTGGCACTGTGCCTCTGTTCTCTGAGTGCATCCACACGCCTGCAGTATTTCTGCTTAGAGATTCACACGGTGAGGACACACATGGACACGCACATGTAAGAGTGTGTGTGTGTGTGTGTGTGTGTGTGTGTGTGGGTTTCTATATCAGTCGAGTTCCAAGAGAACAGGACAGTGTGTGAGCACCAGAGGTGGAAAGTAACAAATCACATTTACTCTCGTCACTGTACTTGTGCACCTTTTCCCTGTGACGGTACACCTTGCTAAGTTGAGGCCATGACTTAATTATCTCATGCCCATGCCTTACTAAGTCATAGCCATTAATAATTAAGACTTAATTATCTTTTTTCCATGCTGTACTTTGTAATGGCCATGCATTAGGATCTCGTTCCCACACCTTATTAAATCATGGCCATGACTTACTTACCTCATTCCAATGCCTAACTAAATTGTGGCCTTGCATCACAATCTCATTCCCTTGCCTTACAAAGTTGTGGCCATGACTTAATTATCCTGTTCCCTTGTCTTACTAAGTCATAGCCATGACTTAATTATTTCATTCCAATGCCTTACTAAGTCATGGCCATGCATTAGGATCTCATTCCCATGCCTTACTAAATTGTGGCCATGACTTAAGTATCTCATTCCCCTGCCTTACTAAATTATGGCCATGACTTAAGTATCTCATTCCCCTGCCATACTAAATCTGGCCATGACTTTATTATCTCATCCCAACACCTTGCCAAATTGTGATCATGCATTAGGATTTCGTACCCATGATTTATTAAGTTGTGGCCCTGACTTAATTATCTCATTCCCATGTCTTAATAAGTCATGGCCATGACTTAATTATCTCATTCTCATGCTTTACTAAGTCACGGCCATGCATTATTTTTATTTATATGGGATGTCACCAGCAAGGCTCCGTGTTGATGTGATAACATGGCTTGTTAAAAATTAGTCCCATCTTGATAAACAGCCATATAAATCACGATTGTTCTACATACTGACCAGGAGGAAACAAGAGGCCAGGGGCTGAAGTGCCCTCTGTGGTCTTTCTGTGCACATGCCTGACATGGTTTGAAGCAAAAGTGCCATGATTGAGGCATCTAGTTTGCAGAATGCATGTTACCAGTTGGCTTCCTTTACTTAGCTACATTAGCCTCATTGCTCCAGTGTAAAACTAAACTTTACACACCAAACGCGGCCGAGTTTCTAGTTTTGTGTAAGTCAGATTTTTAGCAAAGTGCTTCTTTGAAGTTTTGTGCACTAATTCTGGAAATGTAGTCAGACTCTACTGCTCTACTGATTTTTGTTGCTTATTTCCTCAACCCTTGCAGAAGGCCACCCAATCCATAGGCAGAGGCGGTCATTAAATCGGACGTCCTTGTTTCTTAATGACAGGCTGGATGTGTAGAATGCACCAGGGAAATGGAGGGTCAGACAAAGAGATCCGAGGAGGCAGTGAAGTGAATTCAACCAGTTACTGCAGATCGAAGAGCAAAGACGTAAAGAAAGAGCGAGTCTATAATATCTCAAGACTTACACTACCCATCAAAAGTCTCAGTACACCTAGCTACAGTCTTTAAACACAAATGAGCATTTTCTCCTTCAATTTACAATAAGTGCCAGGAAATGGTTATAAATATTCTGCCTGCTGCTGGAGACATTGTTTTACTATAGTTTTGAAACACATTAATGGAAAGAGGAACATTCAGGATTTTGAAAGGCATAATAGTCCCCAAAGAAAACATGTGTTTTCATATTCATGTTTATTTTACCATCATCAACAATAGATACACTATATTGCCAAATGTCTTCACACGCATATGAACTTGAGTAACATCTCATTCTTAATCCATAGGGTTTAACATGATGTCAACCCACCCTTTGCAGCTTTAATAGCTTTAACTCTTCTGGGGAAGATTTCCACAGGGCTTAGGAGTGTGTTTATGGGAATTTTTGACCATTCTTCCAGATGCGCATTTGTGAGGACACTGATGTTGGATGAGAAGGCCTGGCTCGCACTCTCCACTCTAATTCATCCCAAAGGTGTTCTATTGGGTTGAGGTCAGGACTCAGTGCAGGTCAGTCAAGTTCTTCCACACCAAATTCGCTCATCCATGTCATTATGGACCTTGCTTTGTGCACTGGTGTGCAGTCATGTTGGAACAGGAAGGGGCCATCCCCAAACTGTTCCCACAAAGTTGGGAGCATGAAATTGTCCAAAATCTCTTGGTCTGCTGAAGCATTAAGAGTTCCTTTCACTGGAACTAAGGGGCCGAGCCCAACTCCTGAAAAACAACCCCACACCATAATCCCCCCTCCACCAAACTTTACACTTGGCACAATGCAGTCAGACAAGTACCGTTCTCCTGGCAACCGCTAAACCCAGACTCGTCCATCGGATTTCCAGACGGCGAAGCATGTTTAGTCACTCGAGAGATCACCTCTCCACTGCTCTAGAGTATAGTGGCGGTGCTTTATACCACTGCATTCGATGCTTTGCATTATGTTTAGTGATGTTTGTGAAGGCTTGGATGCAGCTGCTATGCCATGGAAATTCATTCCATGAAGCTCTCTACACTGTTCTTGAGCTAAACTGAAGGCCACATGAAGTTTGGAGGTCTGTGGCGATTGGCTCTGCAGACAGTTGGTGACCTCAGCATCCTCTGCTCCCGCTCTGTCATTTTATGGGGCTGACCACTTCATGGCTGAGTTGCTGTGGTTCCCAATCACTTCCACTTTGTTATAATACCACTGACAGTTGACTGTGGAATATTTAGTAGTGAGGAAATACCTGTCACGGTACCACGCTGGAATTCACGGAGCTCCTGAGAGCGACCCATTCTTTCACTAATGTTTGTAGAAGAAGGTGCTTGGTTTAATACACCTCTGGCCATGGAAGTGATTGGAACACCTGAATTCAATGATTTGGATGGGTGAGTGAATACTTTTGGCAATTCTGCATGAGTTTCTTTACATCTGAACCACTGAATTATGCAGAAATAAAAAAAAAAGAGGTGTATTTCCCCTTTAACAACTCAGCTCGATTTGAAGCATTTGAAGGTTACGTTTTGTTGGAAGCATATTTAGCATATAGTAGAGATCAATTTCACTTGTCCTTACTTACCCACCCCTGTCCTCTCATACTATGTCCCAGCTGAATACCTCCATACATTATGTACAGTACAAGTGTTTATGCATTCGGTATTTGTCCCTGAACCAGTACAGCAGTTATGTGCTCCTGCTTTCAGGTGTATGAAGCATAGTTGTTGCGCTAAGTCTGATTGTAAGCTACTGCTGGATCAGACAGGTTAGCGGTTCTCAGGAGGCTGTTTAGAGCGGGGCAGCTCCAGGGCCGTGTGTTTAGAGGAAGAGCTCAGGGGAGCCTCACTTATGAAAGGTTAGAAACACACACAGGAGAGAAAGAAACACAAGGGAGCTCCTGCTGCTGCTCTTTGTCCTGTTTTTCTTTCTTTACTGTTGTTTTCCAGCAGTTCCCCAGAGATGCTCTGTTTTTGGTGTATGTGAATGGAGTGTGTAGCTGCGCGTGTGAGTAAGTTTGCTTTCATACTTTGTCATACTGTGAAAAAAATGAAGAAAAATGAGAGCAAACAGACCATTTTGTCTGGACAGGATAAGTGCTTTTTGTAAAGGCTTGAAATGTTTTTTCTGAAAGAGGAGACTGAAAGTGTAGGTATTGTCACTGTCCCAACAAAACCTTGTTATTTCCAACATGGTAATGGTAGTCGACGGAGCAATTATTTTATTATAAAAGTACTATAACAGTAATGTATGTATGTATACACTATATGGGCAAAAGTATTGGGGCACCTACACATTACACCTGCAGGAGACTTTCTGGCATCCCATTGTAAATCTATAGGCATTCATATGGTCCCTTTTGTACCTATAACAGCTTCCACTACTGGGAAGCTTTCTACAAGATCTTGGAGAGTGTCTGTGGGAATTTTTAATCCATTCATCCATAAGAGCATTTGTGAGGTCAGGCACTGATGTTGGAAGAGAGGGTCTGGCTCACAAGCTCTGTTCTAGTTCATGCTAAAGGTGCTCAATGGTGTTGAGGTCAGGACTCGGGTGAGTCAAGTTCTTCCACACCAGACTCACCCAGTCATGGCTTTATGGACCTTGCTCTCTGCACTGAGGGTCAGTCATGCTAAAAACAGAAAAGGTTCTTCCCTAAACTGTTCCCACAAAAATGGAGGCCTAGAATTGTACAGAATGTCTTGGTCTGCTGAAGCATTAAGATTTTCCTTCACTGAAAAGGGTTCTAGGCCAACCCCTGAAAAACATCCCTATATCATTATCCCTTCTCCATTATCCAAACTTTACAGTTGGCACAATGGTTCTCCAGTCCATCAAACTGCCAGATTTTTACGTTTAAAGTCCAGTGGCGGTGCTTTACACTCTGATCTGATGCTTGGCATTGTGCATTTTGATCTTAGGTTTGTGTGTAGCTGCTCGGCCATGGAAACCCATTTCCTGAAGTTCCTAATGTGCAGTTCTTTTGCTGATGTTGCTTCCAGAGGCAGTTTGGAACTCTTCAGTAAGTGATTCAACAGATTATAGGCACTGTGCACTTCAGCCCTCAGTGGCTTCGTGGCTAAGCTGTTGTTGCTACTTCACGCTTCCATTTCAGTATAAAAGCACTTACAGTTGACCAGGGCAGATATAGCAGGACAGAACACTGACTTGAGGCAGAGGTAGCATCCTATGACAGTGCCATGTGTAAAGTCAATGAGCTCATCAGTATGACCTATTCTACTGCCAGTGTTTGTGTACTGAAACTGACTTCTGCCCAATAGCCGCTGGGATAGGCTCACACCCCATGACCCAGGAGGACATATATTACTACAATAACACAATTCACCTCCATAGTGTATCACTTTAAACTGGAAACTCAATGTCAGTAAACAAATTCTCTAGTTGTGTGCTGCAGTTTCTGTTCAGACTGAATGGCGTTAGTTACGGCTGCTCTGTAAAGCTTGTCCAGCATCCTAACAGTAGAGACACAGGAAGACTGGAATACAAAAGTGTGTTGATGTTGTGTAATTTCTTTATGTGTAATTGATGCATAATTTTAAATCAGATCAATTCAGTGTTACCAAACTTAACCTTCACCTTCTCTCTCTCTCTCTCTCTCTCTCTCTGTCTCTCAGGAAGTAACTGTGAGGAAGTGTTATGCTGCTGCTTGGAAGCGTCCCCTGGAAGTATGAAGCGTTCCTCAGACACAGCGGAGGTGACAACATGCATCAGGCAATGAGTTGTATTCACAGAGAGAGAGAGAGAGAGAGAGAGAGAGAGAGAGAGAGAGAGGGAGGGAGAGGGCCAGAGAGATGGGGTGGGTGAGACAGAGGGAGAGAGAGGAGAGAGAGAAGAGAGTGAGAGTGAGAGAAAGCTGCAGATGTTTTTGTTTCCTTTAGTGAGTCAGGGTTACAGCCAAGGTGTCAGATAGGAGACAAAAATAGAGGTGTGTGTGTGTGTGTGTGTGTGTATGTGTGTGTGTGTGTGTGTGTGTGTGTGTGTGTGTGTGTGTGTGTGTGTGTGTGTGTGTGTGAAGGAGAAATATCAGTGCAGTCTCTGAGTGTCATGGACATTTGTTTCTTCTCCTGTAAAATGCAACAGCCACACAAATAAAACATTCATGTGAGTAGCTGCAGGACTGTATGCAGGACCACCGTTATGCTTATATCCAGGGTCTTAACTCTTAGATCTTTAGAGTTATTAGTGAGTGCGCAGTGTAAAGCAACCTTGTTTGTTAACTGCCCTGTTCACTAACTGCCCTGTTCACTTGTTCATACAAATCTGTCTTTATGCTGGGTTTATGTTGGGGGGGGTTGATAGCTTGAGCCTATCCCAACGGTCAATGGGAGGAAGGCAGGATACACCCTGGACAGGTCGCCAGTCCATCGCAGGGCATCTTTATCAGATTTCTCAAAATTTCTTTTTTTCACAATTGTAGATATCTTTCAGAAAGTATTTGTCTGGAGTTTCTGTGAGCTGAATGTGCAATAACTTGATGGTGATTCATTCTATTGGTCATTATTGAGCAAAAATAAACAATTAGCATATGGCGCTTTTTATTAAAGTTCTGTCCTCTTGGATTCATGCTTAAACTCTGATACACAGCAAGACAGGCTTTATTTTAAATGATAAATTTAGTTGCACATTTAATATCAAATATTTTTAATACTGAAAATCAAAGTAAACTGAAAGACAAAGATAAATATTAATCTTATGAGAGGGAACGTGCACTCAGTGTAGTGGAAATATTTACTTATCTAAACCATCTAAACCATGCAGCTCTTTTACTGTCCTGTTGCAGCTACTTAGCAGAATTATGTTTTTAGGTAATAATAAAACAATCCTCCTTTGCAGTAAAGTAAAGCTCTGCTGGTCGTTCTAACACAGTTTACCAATAAATTGTCTGAAAAACAAGTTAATGTAGAACTGCTAATTCACCTTTTGACCCTGAAAATTGGCAGGCAACAATGCAGACAATTCCACCCAGTAGCTAACAAAACCGCTAAGAGAAAGATGTAAGATGAATGGCCTTATTTGCACTTATAATTACTCCAGCTGGTTTCTTGATACATTCAATCTACAACAAGAAACTGTGAAACACTGAAAAGTCACAAAGCTGAAGTCAGTTCTTGTTCATATTTTCCTGTTCCACCTTAAATGGTGCAGCACCTACATTCTGGTCCCTCATGAACCATTTAAGTTAAATTCTAGCAAGAAGCTGGCGAATAAGAAGCAACTTCAGCCTCATAAAAGTCAAATGTTTCTACACTTGCTATCCAAAGTATCCATTACATTTTACAGCATTTGGCTGATGCTCTTATCCAGAGCGACTTACAATTAGATCATTTTACACAGGTAGGCGAAGGTACTCTTATTGGTATAGGGTAAGGTGCTTGCCCAGGTGGGGAACTGAACCCCAGTCCACAGTGTAGAAGGCGGAGGTGTTACCCACTACACTATACCAACCACATTATGTAAGTTGAAAGAAATTAGTTAAGTTACTTGTTTCCTCATTAACGTTGGATGAACATTTTTTCCTTTGTGCCAAATCCCAGTATCTAAATCTCACTAACAAAAAAGTTTTTCATAGTTATTTCATGGCAGGAAACTTTATAACTACTTTTTTTCTTTTCATTGTTCCCAAAATACTTCAGATTGTGAACAAACCATTGGGTAAGATTTAGTGTCTTGTTTGTAATACTGCATAAGTTATTATTGAATATTGATTATTAATATGATAAATGGTGTGTGTGCAAAGTAAATTGTGGAATTGGCGACATTGTAGAAAATCAACAGACCACTGACTTTCTGAAGTCTCGTTTATTAATTAAATCTCCAAAAGATAAATCAGGACTGACAAACATAAGCATAGATTTCTCATTTCAATTTACAGCTTTATTGTTCTCATATCTTCTCTGCAGTGGCTGCACGCAATCTCATCTGCTGCAATCTGATTGGATGAATGGAGCATCTTCTATTGGCTGATGTGTTAGTAGCTATATTTATGGAACCAATATAATGTGGCTGAGATGAATTACAGTACATGCGATGAAGTTCAAGTGAACACACACACACGCACGCACACACAAACACACACACACACACACACACACACACACACACATACACACACACACACAATTTGAACAGATAAACTTCATTGGTCTGCGCGCTGTCACCCTGTCGTGTCACATTAATGTCAGCTCTTCACATTGTTGTAGTTGTTAGTGAGTGAGTGTAGGTGACCAGTGTGGGGGGCTGGCAGGCGGGGGGAGGGGGGGGGGGGGTGTGCAGTGGGGGTTACACACAAACAGTAACTAGAAAATGTCTCTTCTTCGGCTTCTCCTTCTTCCCTCTCTGCCTTTCTGATATAGTCTTCCCTCCTTCTCTCATCCATCTCTCTCTATACAGTCATATGCAAAAGTTTGGGCACCCTGGTCAAATGACATTTTGTTGATTTTCTGCATGCAAAGGAGAGAAAGACATCCTCTGTAGATGTAAATATGGCATTTTCTGCATATTTTAATAGACAAATAATATTGCTGAGTTTAACATATAACATTGAAAATATTACACATATTCCCTCCCTTATGTTAAATTCAGCAAATAAACTTAACTGTGCATTAGAATGTTCATTAGAATGTGCAGAGGTATGTCCTCAATAGATGATGTGTTAACGTATTGTCACATTGAAAGTAATTTGACTGGGGTGCTAAAATCATTTGTATATAACTATATCATTTAGAGGTCAGGATGAACTTGTATGCAGCTGCAGACAGATGGTAAGCCTCAGTGGGTCAGTATCCTCCCCGACAGCACAAAAACAATAGCTAGATAATAATAATAATAATAATAATAATAATAACAATAATAATAATAATTGTGACAACTGCCAACACTGTAGCATGAACTGAGCCATTACAGGTTACGTTTTTCCATGGAGAGTTGCAGTACAGTATGATTCCTTATCTGAACCCTGCTTGTCCATATCTGTGTCGATTTACAATCACACGATGTATCTGGAAAAGTAAGTGGAATTCCCTGGAGGTTGTGTGGTGGTCATATGATTTCTCTAGCTTTAATAATAAATAACAGCAGCAGTAATGATGGAGGAGTTTCGTGCTTTGAAGTACCTCTTACTTGACATTTGGTTTCATCCAGGAAGTTCCAGATTGAGAGTATGGCCACTTTTTTTTACAAGTGGTGATCAGCTGATTCAAGTAATGACGTGTGATGATTAGCTGATGTTTGTCTTTGACCAATCACTGGCCTTTTCCAGTCATTTGCTGTCAGAGAAAAGGATTTTAGATATAAATAATGTGAATGTGCCCTCAAAGATACAGCATTATTCTTACTCTGCACCTTAAATGAGTTTTAATGATGCACTACATTAACTTTCCTCTACGAAAGTTACATACTGCTATTGTTGGAACAAAACCTTGTATCTCCAAAATGGTAACTTCACAGGAGAAGGGAAAAAACATACTTTACTTTCAATGTAATTAAATGGAACCAGATGTCAAGTCATTTTGGACTGTTTCTTTTGGTTCATTCATCATGAAATTTACACAAAATGTAAAGGGCAACAGGTGTTTTCAAATTATGAGAAAAAATGCATCTTTTCAAACATCAATAGACTTAACCTGGCTTAATGTGCAAGGAGGAGAATACTAACTGATGGAGGAGAGAGCGAGGTAAATTATGCAACCAAGACACAATGTATGGAGGCAATGCAACTTTAGAAATCTGGAATCTCTTGGACTCCTGGCCATGGGTGGCTTTGGCATCACCTGGGGTTTGAACTCTCACTCCCCTGATGACAGCATCAGCACTTAAGACAGTTGCATCACTTGGGAGCTCTTAACTTTGTAAACAGTAAAATAAAATGAGAATAGTTAAGACACAGTTATGGAGTCATAAAAATATAACAGAATATTGCAATGAAGTTCCTTAACTCAGAACAGAAGATGTATGCTTGAGGGTGTTTTTGTACCTTGAAAAACGTTTTTTTTGGCTTGGAACACTTGGTAACCCAACAAGAAGGGTAACCAAATTTAGCACAGATACTCAGGGTTTGGGTTATGGATTACTTGCCAACAGAAATGGAAACAAAACGCATGATCGGGGGTTTGTAATCACATACTACTGTACTGCCTGGTGAAATAATACCTTACCTGACAGTCCAAATGCTACACCATCACTGAACATACACCAATGGTGCACACACCAACCATAACAATGGCCAATATGGCACCATGTGCGGACCAGAGAGACACAGGCATTCATTTGTATACCTTTATCAACATTAACTGTCAATAACCTTGATACTAGCTAGCCAACCTAGCTAACTTAGTCTGTCTGCAGTGTTGTAGTATGACAAATTGAGTACCATTCCCAACATTAGCTGACAATAACCTTAACTCTCGCTAGCTAAACTAGCTAATTTAGTCTAAATGGAGTGTGTTATTCTCTGCCAGGTAGCTAACTTTGCTAACTTAGTCTATCAGCAGCACTTTGAGTATGATGAATTAAAAACCATTCCCAATGTTAACTGTTAATAACCTTAACTTCTGCTAGCAAAACTTGCTAACTTAGTCTGACTGCAGTGTTTTTGTACTACAAATTTAGTGCCATCCCCAGCATTAGATTTTAATGACCTTAACATTAGCAAGCCAACTTTGTTAGAGTGTTTTATGTATGCCAGATATTGTATACAGTATTTTATGAATGGTAATAAATTCGCCATTCTCAGTGTTAGCTGTGAATAACTTTAGCATTAGCTGGCGAGCTAACCTAGCTAACTAACTGGGTTTTAAGTGTACCCTTCAACATTGTGGATCTAACCCTCAGTCTGGTTTCTTTGTGTCTTTTGAGGTGAGTTTCTTTTGAAACGTATTTAATGCTATTTCAAAGTATTTCACTCAAATGTTTGCTCTACTTTTCAATTGATGCTACTTATTTACCCTGTTCTAACTCTGTGCGTGACATAAGCAAACTGACCACTGTGTTAAATCAGGGTAAGTGCTGATTGAGGTATAAGAAGAACAGGAGGAGAAGGATGACTAGTGAAGCAAAGGGGGCGACAGCATCATGGTTTTCTGAAATGACCTTTGCAAAATGATGACATTCAGCCACAAGTTACATCTGCTACAGTGATTCAAACAGCACAACACGCAGCGGAAGAATGCAAGAGGAACTCGACGCCGTGTTAGTCATTAGTTTTTCAGAAATGGGAAATGAAGAACACAAAGAAAATAAAAAGCTAAGGATGGCACATATTTTCATGGGCACAAATATATTTCAATAATCTGAAATATGATTTTAACTAGAGCTAAACTCCATCTCAACCGATCGCTCAGTCAATAAAGCAAGCTTTTAAAAATATTCTTTTTGTTTTTTATCCATGAGGGACAGATATGTTGGAACAATCTTGTTTTTTTCATAGATATGTATTCGAGGACGCAAAGTGAGATATGCTAGGGAGAAGCACGAGAAACGACAACGAGAAAAAAAAGGATCTCTGCTGATCAAGTCACTCCAGAGGTCTCTGAACAAGAACGAAAAAGCCCTGGTCTTTTTTTCACAAACGAAAGACTGAACAGTTTCTTCCTTTTTGTTCGAATAAGGTGATTCAGTCAAGAAATAGAGAAGAACCAACAACCTCCATCCGATGAGGGCTTCTCAGTCCGGTCCATCTGTGGAAAATGCACTTGAGCGAAAAGATGGTTGAAGCAACGGAGAGATCCTGTGAAAATAAAGCGTTTGGATGGTCAAGGTTCCTTTTATCTCTTTCCTTTCTGCTTTTCCTTCTTCTCCCTTTCCTCTCTCGTTTACTCTCTGCAGTTCAGTCAGCGTATAGGATGAAGCCAGAAAAAGTGCTGTATTTGTTGTTGTTGCCGCCGTGGGCTTTGCCTCCGTCCAGTTTGATGTAGACTTCATCTCCAGCGTCCAGGTGAAGGATCACACTATTGGAGGCATAGTCATAGTTCTGATCAGCATCCTGGGCTATAGCGCTTGCTCTCACCTGATGATGAGAGAGAGAAAGAGAGGGGGAAGGTGAAGGTTAAACGTGGCACATGTGCAGTAACATGAATCTAACACATCAGGCTCTGAAAGGTCTAAATACTTAACCTGAGATTAATTCAGTTTTTGTTTTCTCAGACTGAGATTAATCCAAGTTTACATTCTCAGAATGAAGTTAATCCAGGGTTAAATTCTCAGACTGATTTTAACTCAGATTTAGATTCTCATCTGAGATTAATCCAGGTTTAGATCCTCAGATCAGGTTTAGATACTTAGACTCAGATTAATCTAGGATTAGTTTCTCAGACTGAGATTAATCAAGTTTAGATTCTTAGGTTGATTTCAATCCAAGTTCGGATTCTTAGATTGAAATTAATCTAGGATTAGTTTCTCAGGCTGAGATTAATCAAGGTTTAGTTTGCCAGGCTGAGTTTAATCCTTGCTTAGTATCTAAGAGATTAATCCTTCTGCTCATGCACATGAAATTGAAATATTTATGATGAACAGCCAGTTGCATGACATGCTTTTTTCCAGACAGTGACAATGTATAATGGCAAAAAGCAACAGTATCACCACTGCCACCAGAGTAAGACTAAACTATGACTTTAAAATCTTTAACCTTTCAACTCCTTGGAACCACTGGCTCCAAAATGCACTTCATCATATTCTTCATAACTTTCATATTTCATAAGATACATTCAAAAGGTGGGTGTCATATGAGAGCTGTAACTGTCTTCTTACCAGTCAAATAGATGGGTGATGTCATTTTAAACCCTTATAATAAAAATGTTTTTTTTCTGCTGAAAGTCGATCCATTTCATCACAAATCTGGGCTATAAACTATAGATTGCGTCTCTTCAATGATCTGCTCTGTAAAAATTATTTAAGAGCATCTAACATTTTTGGCTTTCAGCAATAAATTGTATGAATATAGCAATATGTGTGATCATAAAACACATTTTCTGTTAATGTGAGGGAAGTTTTTACAAAAATAAAATAAAGTAAAAATGTACATTCATTTCATGTAGTTACTCAATAATTTGCCTTACGATTTGGCCATGTAAATTCAGATGGAGCAACCAAAATGTACCCTGGAGAATAAGAGTTAAACTGTAACTTATTAGAGCCTCCAAAAATGAGCAACACACAAATCTGCCAGGTATTATTTTAAATAATTTACACAGCTTGTAGTAGTCACTGTTATTAGTTAGCCTTTAATTCTACAGTATATCAACCAGCAACATCTGTCACTGTCATTTTCAGTGAAGAATCTCACAGTGCAGTGACGTATGTCCATTTAGGAGTCGCAGACACTATAAAACCTCATTCTCAAGCAAAATGTTTCCACTCCAGTCTGAGCTTTTTTAATTCACATGGGATTGAATTTATCTCCAGAGACGCAACAGTGTGAATACAGGATACACACACACACAGACAAATGTAAGATATCAATCAGTATTAAGCAGAGCAGGAAGAGGAGCGGAGGATTTGAACATGATCAGATTTAATAAGCCTGGATTTGTTTGAGCATTAGATTTGGGGACAGGGAAATTGCAGAGGATTTCTCTAATCTGTTTGGCGAATGAGACTTTGAGCTGAAGAGGCCATGAATATGTACAGGTAGGTGGCTGCGGCATCTTTTCTAATTCACAGGTGAAATGCAATGCACTTCAGAGTGAGTTCGGCACCTGCTCTGAGGCAGCCGAGCTTCCGTCCGAGTCTGGGATTCTGACAATCTGTGGTTTTGTTAATATTCTCATTTTCAGAGGGAAGTTTTGACAACTTAGGATAAGTGGTAATGTGTGTATGTGTGTGTGGGCATCTTTATGACCTCTGTTATCTGTCTAATTAAAAGCTATGTCTGAAAAGTTCTCTCAGACTCCAGGGTGAGCTGTGTGGGCTGAGGTGTGAAGTCAGCGCTGCACTGTGTGTGTGTGTGTGTGTGTGTGTGTGTCTGATGTGTTTTCATATGTTTTTAGGACAAAAATATCCCGACTTTGTAGGAAAGCAGGGAAACAAACTTAAAAAAAGTTTCATTTTCCAAACTAAAAGAGTTCAGAAGACAAAGGTTAAGATTAGGGTTAGGCCTAGAAAACTCACTGCATACAGAAACTATATATACATAAATAAAATTTGCACTATGGTGATCGCTTTTTTTAAAATAAGGAATTTGTCTTACTTTTTACTGCATGTATGTTATTTGCATTTATTCTGATGACTTATTGTGTTTTTTACTGGCGAAACACACATATTACCATGAGACATAGTTTAATAAGAAACATGATTACATATAGATACTTACATATGTAAAACATATTGGTACATGTAGCTACTTACACAAGATGTGTGTATATGTATGTAACAATATATCGCTGTTGTTGGAAGAAAACCTCATCTCCAAAATCTCCAAAATGGCAACTTTACAGAAGAAAGAAAAAAACTACTTTTAATGTAAGTCAGTAGAACCAGTCATTTTGGGCTGTTTCTTTTGGTCCATTCATCTTGAAATTTACACACAGTATAAAGTTCAACAGGTATTTGTACCTGTTCAACATGTAACCACATGGTTGGTTAGTGTAGTGGGTAACACCTCTGCCTTCTACACTGTAGACTGGGGTTCAATCCCCACCTGGGCAAGCACCCTACACTATACCAATAAGAGTCCTTGGGTAAAAAGAGTACCTATGTAAAATGATCAAATTGTAAGCCGCTCTGGATAAGAGCGTCAGCCAAATGCCGTAAATGTATTTTACACATTGTCAAAAACTGAGATTTTTGTCCGACAACATCGATATATAATACATGTGGAACACATACACGCATACATATATAAGCTTATATATAGGTATATGTGTATACAGTACATGTGTCGCTGCTGTCAGAAGGAAATTGTATATCTCCATAATGGTACTTTTAAAGAAGAAGGAAAAAACCTACATTACTTTCAATGTAAGCAAATGGAACCAGACTTTTCCCAAGTCATTTTGGGCCATTTCTTTTGGTCCATTCTTCATGAATTTTATGTACAATGTAAAGGCTAACATGTACTTTCAAATTATGTCAACTGAAAAACAACTAAAATGAAGAAACAAGGTTTTCTTCCAACAACAGTGATATACAATAACCACAGTAAAGAGTTCAATTGAGCAGGTTGACAGTCTTAGCAATAAACCAAAAACAACAATAATACTAATAATAGCAACAGCAACATGTTTTCCTTTACATTGTGCGTAAATTTCATGTGGAATGGAAAAAAAAAACGAAACAAAAAAAAACCAGACCAAAATAACTTTTAAAAATTCTGGTTCCGCCAACTTACATTAAAAGTAGAGTATGTTTTTTCCTTCTACTGTAAAGTTACCATTTTGGAGATGCAAACTTTTGTTCTGCCCACAGTGATATATTGTTTTGTTATCTTGTTTGTTGTCTAGAGTATTTATTGTACATTCTGTGCTTATTTCACACTGTTGTGTGTGTATCTGCATTCTGTGCAGTCATATGTAATGTGCTGCTGTTGAGTGTTAGTCCATGGGACCTGAAGAGATTTTAATGATATTTTGTTCTAATACATACAAGTTATATTGAGGAATCACAATAAAGACCACTTAACTTGAACCTGGTCATTTTGAGCTGTTTCCTAACACTAAAGCAAAGCAGTGGGGGCATACAGTGAAAGCATGTAGGGCCCTATTCGATGGATTAGTTCTGCTTGGGCAGGTGATGTAATTTGAGTGATCACTGACAAGATCTGTGATTTTAGTACGGATCTGTAGCTTTTACAAGTCTGCTAAGTAATAATTCAGAGCAAATTACTTTCCATAGTTTGCTGAAGCCGGAGCAGTAAAAGCAGTCCTGTTCAAATCATCATCACAAACCGCGTAATAGAAAACATTTTTTTGTGACCTAAAGACAAAACTATAGGCTAAGCAGAGCTCAACTGGACTTAATTCCTTAATCCTTGAATACATAATAAAGCTACTGAATTCCACAATATTTTTGTTGATGGCCAAATTACAAGGAGTAGGAATGTAAATCTCAACAGTACTTCTCACAAGGCAAGAGTTTTCTGACTTGTTGGGCAGCACTCGGTAAGTTGAATGAACCCACATTACTGGCTTTATTTAAATTTCATTAAACTACAGAAAAGGAACAGAATATAGAAGAACACAAAGTTTACACATTTTTTTTAAGATAAATATTGTCTACAAAGTAAGATAACCAATGTTATCTTAACCAATGTATCTTAACCAATGTTAACCTTACCCAATGTATTCATTGTCTTCAGTCTTTTCAATTCAGTTTCAATGCTTTTAAAAATGGTTTTGGAAACAAACTGTTGGTCAATAGTCATTCTACATCTTGATTTCCAAAGTTTAGACTTTACAGTACAAAGAGCCATCCACATGCTGGCCTATTTTCCACTGAGCCACACAACATGTTGTTATTGTTGCAAGTGTGATGTCTGTTGCCTAATGCTGAAGTAAACATCCACACAAATCCAACATTGGATCCAACACGGGGAAATTACACAAATCCTTTATCAGGTTTGAATCAGCCAGTCAAATCACACACAAATTACATTACTAGAGCTTCTCTGGTGAAACTAATCCAGCACAAATAGGGCTGAAGTTGAAGCTTAATGTTTGTCAAATAAAAGAAGATAATAATAGCACAGCTCAGTAAAAGTTGTGATTGTTGCATATTGCCTTTGTTAATTTTGCCACAAAACTGTAAATAGTCTATGAATAAAGAGCAGCAATACGAATGCCACATTAAATGTATCATCGCAGACTGCTTAGTTTAGTCCAAAGTTGGCTGAAACATGATTTTAGTCATGTTCTTCTACCTGACACTGTTTTGTGTCTGATGTTTGAAAACTGACAGTGTGGTTTTAGGATGTCCTAAAAATCTGCCTGCTGCAGTGACTACGTTTAAACAGCCAGGACTCACTGGCAGGTTTTACTACATGCTTTTATAACATAACAATATCTTAGAGAGTTTGCATTGTAGTTTGTGTAGTTACTGTACAATAAGGCTTAGTATATATTAAGCCTGGGATTTTAATGGGTTCACTAGAGCAGCTAAAGAGCTGATTTCTAGGGCAGTCTCATCTTTGTTAGGTTTCGTTAAGTTCCATTATGTGTGGAAATATTAGTGTCTTGCTTTGGTTTGCATTAAATAATTCAATAAATGAATAGCAGTAAAAGTGTCAGCAAGTGACTTTTTACTGTCACTGGGGGCTGTTACCATGGTAACTACATATAGGATATATTATTCTTACATTCAGACACTGACATATCTATGTTACAGATACATAAGCGCACATGCATGCAATTAATAATAATAATAACAGCAGTAATTTATACATACATATATATTCCCACAGGTTAGTTTGTTATATGAATATGTTTTTACATGCACTTCTATGCGCACACACACACACACACACACACACACACACACACACACACACACACACACACACACACAGACATGTATTTGTATTGCTTGGGTAAATATCTAGATTGATTAGCAGGGCTCATCCTGCCACCTGTCTTACTGGCATGGCTTTTGGAGTGTGTGTGTCTGTGCCCATGTGTGTACATAGGCTGGCACAGCACTCACTGGCAGAGGGGTTTTCCCAGAGGTCAGGGCCATATGGAGGTTGAGGTGGCTGTGGTGGGACACATATGGCTGTAGAGTCAGTGAGTGATGTGTGCTGGTGTAGAGGTTTGGTCAGCTGCTGCTGGGTACACATACCAGTGTGGGCTGACTGAGCACATGACCAGCCACCGCTGTGATTCCTCTACAAACACCATTTAACAAACCGTCAGTAGAGATTTAGAACCGGGGCCAACTCACTCAACCTTACAGCCACACAGAATGAAAACTCTAGTTGCTTTTTACTCGGCGTTACTACAGACAGCACTGCAACACGGCTGAGTTCAGACATTCAAGGAGAATTCTACTGATTTTGTAAAGTTTAATAAGGTTAAAGGTTAAATAATTCAAATTTAAACACAGTAATTGAGTTAATGAGAAATGCTCTAGTGTCAGCGATAGGAACCAGGTGTCTGGAGAGCTTAACCCCTTAAATGGCCAGGGCCTGCTGGTGGGCCCAACGTATTATTGCACATTTCTATAACCTAGCGCAGGTAGTTTGCACTGAAGTCCCTGTAGTTACTGAACTTTAGTATGAACCAATACTGGGATTTTAAAAGGGTTTAATAAGTCTCTGAAAGTTCTCTAACGGAAAGTTATTACTTGAGGTGATTATGAATACGCTGCCTAATACCCGAGACACTGCGACATGGCTTTTGGGATAAAATGTGTATATTCATCTCTCTGAACAAAACCTTTATATCCAAAAAAATAACTTTACAGGACAAAGAATCTATCTAACCAAAGATTATCCTGACATGAAACTTGTTACTGCAGGAGGTAAAAAGGCTCAAAATTGCTGATATGCAACTGTCTGGTCAACTTGGTTGTTGCTATGACAACCACAGATAAAACAGAGATCGGTTAAGTGAAATTCTTTGTATTACAGAAGCTGCTATATACTCCATTACAAGCCAGGTCTGATTATTAGTCATAGGGAAAAATGCGGTGCTGAAATGTAAACTCTATAAACAAGCAAGGCAGATATTTTGTGTTCATGGAAACCAAACAATAAGGGAAATAAAAGAGGGCACTTTGAAAAGAGAGAGAGAGAGAGGGAGAGAATGACAATGGAGAAGAGGGTGGTGAAGCTGTCAGTTGTTTAAAATTGAATAATTCCACTCCTTTCCTCATCCATTTTCTGCTGAAGCAGCGCTCGCCAGAATTGCTCAGTATTGATCAGACAATGTTTACTGAACGCATCTGCATGAGGGTGCAGCTCAGTCTTAGTGACATTGCTGAACATCTTGGATGTGCTCCAATAGGTGCACACATCTTCTAACTCGAACACCTAAATAGTGTGTGCTTGTGTTCTGGACTGCTCAAGCTTGTGCTTAAAGTGGAATTGCATTGATTTTTCAAAATTTCTGGTTAGATATAAACAAAATCATTTAGAGTGGTTTGATGTGAGATAGTTATTTTGTAGAGAAACTTGCCAACTTAGATTTCTTTACAGTGGTGGTGATAGGAATCGCAAGTCCTGATGTCTACAGGGCAAATATCGCCAGTTAACTTACTATCTGAAATCTGAAAAGTGAACCTACACATCTTCTGAGTTTTCATATACAGTGCCTTGACAAAGTATTCATACCCCTTGAACTTTTCCACATTTTTTCACGTTACACCCACAAACTTACATGTGTTTTTTGGGGATTTTATGTAATATACCAACACAAAATAACAAGTAATTGTGAAGTGAAAGGAAAATTATACATAGTTTTCAAAATTTTTAATAAATAAAAATCTGAAAAGTGTGGCATACATTTGTATTCAGCGCCCTGTTCTCTGATACCTCTAAATAAAATCCAGTGTCACCAATTGCCTTCAGAAGTCACCTAATTACTAAACAGAGTGTAATTTATTCTCAGTGTAACTACAGCTGTTCTGTGAAGGCCAAACAGCATCAGGAAAACCAAGGAACACAACAGACAGGTCAGGGATAAAGTTGTGGAGAAGTGTAAAGCAGGGTTAGGTTATAAAAAAGATCCCAAGCTATGAACATCTCACGGAGCACTGTTCAATCCACTGTCCAAAAATGGAAGGAGTATGGCACAACTGCAAACCTACCAAGACATGGTCATCTACCTAAACTCACACCCTAGGCAAGGAGAGTGGAATGGTTTAGATCAAAGCATATTCATGTGTTAGAATGGCCCAGTCATTCAAGTCCAGACCTAAATCCTATTGAGAATCTGTGGCAACACTTGAAAATTGCTGTTCACAGATGCTCTCCATCCAATCTGATTAAGCTTGAGCTATTTGCAAAGAAGAATGGGCAAAATTTCCATCAATCTATCTGTCTGTCTATCTGTCTGTCTGTCTACCTGCCTGCCTGCCAGTCTGTCCATTCGTTTGTCCATCTATCTATCTATCTATCTAATTATCTATCTATCTATCTATCTATCTATCTATCTATCTATCTATCTATCTATCTATCTATCTGTCTATCTGTCTGTCTGTCTGTCTGTCTGTCTGTCTGTCTGTCTGTCTGTCCCATCTGATTGAGCTTGAGCTATTTGTGAAGAAGAATGGGCAAAAATTCTATCTATCCATCCGTCCGTCCGTCCATCTATCTATCTATCTATCTATCTATCTATCTATCTATCTATCTATCTATCTATCTATCTATCTATCTATCTATCTATATATCTATCTATGTCAGTATTGAGAGCACAGACAAAAAGAACTGCTCACACAGAGTTAACTGAGTGCAGACGATCAATGGCTCAGGTGAGATGAGGAGTCAGTCATCAGGGGAAAGAGGGTTGGAGAAGAATGGAGGGAGGCAGAGACGAGTGGCAGACGGACACAGACACAGACACACAGACCATCTGCCCACAGCCTGTCCTCTGTCCTCTCCCTGCGCTCCCCTATAGTGCGCTGTTGTCACCTGCTATTGTCTGTGACTCATCAGCTTCTCCTCTACAGTGAATACACTATAGCAGGTGTGATCATATGTTAGGCTTCAGTGAATCTCACTACACACTAACTATTAAGCAGAGCCGTACAGTAAGTAGAACCTGTGAGTTTTACTTCCTCACTGTACTGCAACTTACCCCAACTTTCACTTTTACTTCACTACTTTTCAAATTTGTCAAATTGGTGCTTTCTACTGTGGTACGTTTCCTGATATCCTGGTCACTCATAATTAACAGTACTTAGTGATTTGTCTGTCACATACAGTACAACATTAAAAAAGTTCATCCAACAGTAGCTATTAAGTAGTGCAGTTTCCACCTGTTTTGGAGGTCCCTGAATTGATCTATGTTTTTTCATTTTCTTTCATAATGTTGATGCATCTGGATTTTCATCTTATCAAAGTGTTATTATTGTGTTTATTTCTGAAGTGGCAGCTAACATTACTTGCTATATAACAGAACTTTTGGGATGGCCAATCAGATTTCAGGAAAGGCCCTGGTCACTCTGGCCACCCCTTCGAAATCATGCATCATGTAAGCATACACTGCTAAGTTTGCTTACTGATCTAAAGTATTAGGTAGTTCACTTACTAATAACTTTGCCTACAAGTCACAAGATCAGTGAGATCAGGCTGTTTTCAAATATATATATATATATATATATATATATATATATATATATATATATATATATATATATATATATATATATATATATATATATATATATATATATACACATATATATATATATATATATACAGCCCCAATTCCAATGAAGTTGGGACGTTGTGTAAAACATAAATAAAAACAGAATATGATGATTTGCAAATCCTTTTCAACCTATATTCAATTGATTACACTATAAAGACAAGATATTTAATGTTCAAACAGATAAACTTTATTGTTTTTTGCAAATATTCACTCATTTTGAATCTGATGCCTGCAACATGTTCCAAAGAAGTTCGGACAGGAGCATGTTTACCACTGTGTTACATCACCTTTCCTTTTAACAATGCTCAATAAGCGCTTGGGAATTGAGGACACTAATTGTTGAAGCTTTGTAGGTGGAATTCTTTCCCCATTCTTGCTTGATGTACAACTTCAGTTGCTCAACAGTCCGGGGTCTCCGTTGTCATATTTTGTGCTTCATAATGTGCCACACATTTTCAATGGGAGACAGGTCTGGACTGCAGGCAGGCCAGTCTAGTACCCACACTCTTTTACTACGAAGCCACACTGTTGTAACACGTGCAGAATGTGGCTTGGCATTGTCTTGCTGAAATAAGCAGGACGTCTCTGAAAAAGACGTTGCTTGGATTGCAGCATATGTTGCTCCAAAACCTGTATGTACCTTTCAGCATTAATGGTGCCTTCACAGATGTGCAAGTTACCCATGCCATGGGCACTAACACACCCCCACACCATCAGAGATGCTGGCTTTTGAACTTTGCGCTGAGAACAATCCGGACAGTCCTTTTCCTCTTTGGCCCAGAGAACACAACGTCCATGATTTCCTAAAACAATGTGAAATGTGGACTCGTCAGACCACAGGACACTTTTCCACTTTGCGTCAGTCCATCTCAGATGAGCTCGGGCCCAGAGAAGCGTTTCTGGGTGTTGTTGATATATGGCTTTCACTTTGCATGGCAGAGTTTTAACTTGCACTTGTAGATGGAGCGACGAACTGTGTTCACTGACAATGGTTTTCTGAAGTGTTCCTGAGCCCATGTGGGAATATCCGTTACAGAATGATGTCGGTTTTTAATGCAGTGTCGCCTGAGGGATCGAAGGTCACGGACATTCAATGTTGGTTTTCTGCCTTGCCGCTCACTTGCAGAGATTTCTCCAGATTCTCTGAATCTTTTGATGATATTATGGACTGTAGATGATTAAATCCCTAAATTCCTTGCAATTGCACGTTGAGAAATGTTCTTAAAATGTTGGACTATTTGCTCACGCAGTTGTTCACAAAGTGGTGAACCTCGCCCCATCCTTGCTTGTGAACGACTGAGCCTTTCAGGAATGCTCCCTTTATACCCAATCATGACACTCACCTGTTTCCAATGAAGTTTTTTGAGCATTTCTCACCTTTCCCAGTCTTTTGTTGCCCCTGTCCCAACTTCTTTGGAACATGTTGCAGGCAACAAATTAAAAATCAGTTGGAACATTAAATATCTTGTCTTTGTAGTCTATTCAATTGAATATAGGTTGAAAAGGATTGGCAAATCATTGTATTCTGTTTTTATTTATGTTAATGTTTTACACAATGTCCCAACTTGTGGAATTGGGGTTGTATATATATATATATATATATATATATATATATATACATAATATATATATATATATATATATAAAACCTTTGCTAGCAATGATTTTACCTTGGATAAGGGATGTTGTTCAATGCTCAAAATACGAGCTAGCTAACTTAGATAGCTCACTGGAGTTTTTAGGCACACCAGTACATACAGTACCTTGTAAACTCCTGCTGGACCCTATAGCTGAAAACATAAGCGGCTTAAGAAAAGAAGACAATCTTTAAATATACAATATTTCACATTTGATATTTTAATAATGCATTAAACCTAATGATACTGTTAATATAATAATTATCATACTATTCTAGTATACTAGTATTACATACTGATACTAGTATATTAGTATTATCAATATTAGCATTGTCTGTATTAATAAAACTTAATTCAAAGCTTAATAATACTTAATATTTCATGACTGACTTTCACAAACCTTACATTTTAATAGCTTTCTTAAGTTTCCTTTCATTTAAAGTAAGTTTCAGTTACAGAATCTTTACTTGTACCTGAGTCAGCGTTTTTTTCCATCATTGCTCCTAATGTTTCCAAACAAGTTCTGCATTAAAAGCTACACCTGGGAGGTCCAGCCAATCTCCTGGAGACCTACAGCCTGACATAGATTACTCAGCCTAATCTAATCAGAGCAGCCTTAAACCATCCTCAGCTACGAAATATAGTTACATCAATGCAGCACTGACTCAAATAGAAGTACAAGCAGGTACCGAAAAATAACTAGAGTTAAAACAAGTTTCAGGTTCAAAACACTGCATTAAGGAGTTCTGTAAAGAACTGCAGTGGAACTGCACATCCAGCATCCATCAGCATAGGAAGTGATGTTTATCATGCTCTCTTCCTCTTTGGTTTTGGTTCCTTTGGGTCTAAGATAAAATGCTAAAGCTCAACAGTAAAAGCCAATCTTTTAACAAACCAACAGAACAAAATGAAATAAATCCAAAAGAGGACTGAGGGACTGGAGGTGAATGGCTACAATAAAAAGAGATTCTTTTAATCACAAATAAACTTGATTAGACGTAAAAGTATTTAAAAGTATTTAGCTTTATTTTTGAGAATAGTTGGAGAAGTGCAGGTAAATTTGAGGAACAGGTTTGGACACACCTGAGCTACATGATATTAGACTTACAAAGTACAGTACTTAATGAATATTAAATACATTTGTATTTATAAATTACATTTTTAATTAATGAATATATAATGTCCATTTTCAGTGATGTTCATGAATTTTGAATGTATGTTGTGCCACAATACCAAATTGTATATTTGCAGCGAAAAAGATGTTAAATTACCATTAAATATTGATGATTATGTTAAATATAAAAATAAAAAGATGCAGATTTAACATCTTATGACTGGTACAGATTGTGCAAATACCAATTTAATTAGCAAGCTAAACTGCAAAATAGTATCTTGTCAAGTTTAGACTTTAAAAAGCTGGTTCTTTAAGAGTTCTGTAGTCAAGAGAATGGCTATATATAGAACCATAAACACTCTAAGAACCCTTGTATTGTGAAATGGTTCTTCAGATTTAAGGAACATGTGTTGCCTGTGTTTTTTTATAGAACTTTTCTAGAAATAAAAAGGGTTCTATATATATATATATATATATATATATATATATATATATATATATATATATATATATATATATGCATATACAGTATCAAAAAAGGTTATTGTATTATTGCAATGTCAAGCTTGCAACAATAGAAGAACCCTGTTTGGTGCTATAAAAATCATTTTCAAAAAGGTTCCATATAGAACCATATACAATTTATTCTCCATCAATCTGAAGAGGTGTTTATTGTTCTATATAGAACCATCTTCTTAACTTAAGACCCCTTGAAGAACCATCTTTTTTAAGAATGTAGTTGATATATCTAATATTTCTAATTCAGAGATGCTTTTAGGAATATTATCAGATTATTTAGCCTAATTATAGACATTTTACTACTTTTCAGTAATTTTATCAAATTTATTTCATGACACTGGCACACAATTCTTTTTGTGGGAAGCGTAACTAAAGTTATCTGTCAAGGTAGTATGATCATTGTACATCATAGAATTTACTAAAAATGTATAAATTACATAATTTTGCAATTAGCAAAATGAGACAAATGAGATATTTTAACTACAATTAAGATCATTTCACTTGCCTGTTGTACCAGTGCAGCAGCATCAGCCAGAAGTTCTTCAGTGTTGTGGTGTAAGGCTGACTTGATAACGCTTTTCTGACTGGCTCTTGAAATGGCGCCACAGGATTTCATGGAAATGAAAGTAACACTAACACTTGTGTGTCCACAGTTTGCTGCTAACTAACTTCCAGCTTGCATACTTCTCAGACTGGCCTTACGTTGCTAGCATATGTGCTGTGGTTTGAGCGCTGACAGGTGAGTCATGCCTGTACTTTGTCTGGATATTTTAAGTCAAGGTTTCCTTCTGAAGTGTTAATTACTGAAGGTCACCTCCACAGACTGAGAAACCTGCAGCACACTTAGAAACACACTTGGTCCATTGTGCGAAACAACATTTCTTATCTTGAGCAGTTGTGAACTCCACTACTGCTATTACAGTCACGATCACACAAATATCACACCTCAGCATCACAGCTGTCACTCACTCAGCCACTCTGATCAGCAAAGAAAGACACAAACACAAAGAGACGAAATCAGGAAACACATCAAAACACCAATAACATATACAATAAAAGTGATTTAAACGAATCAATAAACAATCAAACAAACAAATGAATACACAAAGAGTCAATAAATCCATTGCTAAAAAATAAATCAATCACAAAATACAGTTACATGCAAAAGTGTGGGCACGTCTGGTTAAATGTTTTGCTTTTCTAAGCGAAAATAAGCTATAAAAATAATATCTCCTCTACAGAGAGCACACTTCTGCACAAGTTAATGCCCGATTACTATTTATTTACTAAGATAAACATATTGTAAAAACTAAAACATAAAATAAGACATTTTATATATTGTTTTATTTGTTCCCAATACGTTAAACTCTATTTAATTATTATTGATTAATAGAGTTAATTAATAATTAAGTATTATTATTATTATTATAATAATTATTATTATTATTATTTTGTATTATTAACTGATTTTCACTTAAAAAAATCAACCAAACATGTAATTTGTCTGCAGGTGTTCAAACCTTTAATAAATGAATGAATAAATATAGATATAAATGCATTTACAAAAATACTTGCAAAAATGTTGTAAGATATACAAAAGAACCAATAAAAGCAAAACAATACTTGAGAATAAAACAAATAAATAAATGTAAATAGAGAAGAAAGGTAAGAAAATATATTAAAAAATACTCAATATACAAAGAGATGAATAAAATGAGCTAATGTTTTAAATAACATATCAATCAAAAAATCTATCAAAAAAAAAGTACAATAAATTTTTAAAAAGTTGCTTCAGGAATTGCTGAGATGGGAATAAGGAAATGAAGGCGGCAGTGATGAATATTCAGGCTAGTATTTTTCTGAAGCCGCTCTCCTGATCCATGATCCGGCCGGGATATAACACGATCCGCTGAAATTTGCAGAGCTCCTTTAGGTCACCTGTGACATTTTCCCACCTGCTGTCCATCTGCAGCCAATCAGAAGAGAGAGAATGGCTGCTGGCCATTCGGCTTTCAGCAGCAGTTGAGTGATGTAATGTGGAAATAATGAACAAAGTGCTAAGCGCTGTTTTGACACAGTATAACATAAATAGTGTTTATTATTGTCTTCAATTAACTTAGACAATATGCCATATTATATATGCAGTTTAAATTCACTGTGCTATTAATATGAAGGCCATATTTGCATCTGCTGATTCTGTGTGAGTCTAATATTCTCTTTGTTTTGTTCCAGCTGCCACTGGTTCAAACACAGGCAAACAGAGTGTTTCTTACATTCAGGTTGACATATTATAAATCAATCAGGTGGCACTGCACTAATGTTAGCATTGAGCTCATTAACTACTGAACATTTACACTGTTAACTCTGAACATGACATATAAGCCACAGCTCCAGGACAGTGAGACTCTGCAGACACTGTAACGTCTCAACTGTGGCTGTTGTGCTTAACTTTCTCCTCTATACTCAATATGGAAAAAGTCAGTGGTGCAAGGTGCTGTTGTGTTTCCACAGTGGAACATTTATAGATTGTTTCTGAATGTTTTTATCATGTTAACCCTTAAGACCGGTAAAATGGTAGGTCACTTCTAGCCTTCATAACTTCAGAATGGTTTAAGATAACAGACATGATCCACATATCAGCACCTTCAGCAGATCCACCCCTAGCCTAACTAGCTAACATTGAGCGGTGACATCAGTATCAGTGAGTAATTTGTCTCAGAAAATCACCTAAAACCCTGATGTCATTGCTCTGCTGTTTGGTCTTCATATTCCAAAAAAGGGTTAAAACAACAATATGATTCACACCTCAGGTCACTCATCAGACTCTGCCTGGACATCCAGAGTGATTTCATCCACCTATGATCAGCCATCAGCCAGCAATCCAGCTCCAAAATCACCCAAACCCCACTCGGTACTGTTGTATTATATCTCTGCTTTTAGCCTTCAGATTATAAACAAAGGGCTTTCAGTTTACATTGATTTTGATTATTAAAAATATCTGATATTAAATATGCAACTCAATTTGTAATTAAAAATAAAGCACTGTTGTCACAATTGGCCCCTCCCAGTCCATGTGTTCATGTTTTGGTTTTGCCCATGTGCATTTTGGTTTTGGTTTAGTCCAGCCCCTTGTTTTGTAACCTTGTGATTGCATGTTGTGTGGGCTGGTCTTTGTATCGGTCTTTGTCCTTGCTCTGTTGGATGTTTGCTTTGTTTGAGTATCTGTTGTTGGTTGTTGGTTGTTTCAGGTTTATGTCATGTCTACCCCACGATCTGTACGTATTGGCTCTTTGACCCTGGACCGTTATGACACTGATTTTGGATTTGCCCTCAATAAAAGTGAGTCCACTACCTCGCTCTGTGTTATAACTGTCTTGCAGTGTATCAGAGTTTTAGCACTCAGCATGAATCCAAGAGGACAGAAACTCAATAAAATAACATGCCCACCTCTTGATAACTGTTCATTTTTACTCAATAATAACCAATATAATCAATTACCATCAAAATTCTTTGCACTTTCAGCTCACAGACACTCCAGACTAACAATTTCTGAAACGATAACTACTATTCCACAGAAAATACAAAATTTAGCAGGCGCTAGGTACATTTTTGATCAGAAATGACCCAAATTAATAAAGATTTCAAATTCAAAATGAGTGAATATTTGCAAAAAACAAAGTTTATCCGTTTGAACATTAAATATCTTTTCTTTGTAGTGTATTTAATTGAATACAGGTTGAAAAGTATTTGAAAATCATCATATTCTGTTTTTATTTATTTTTTACACAACGTCCCAACTTCATTGGAATTGGGGTTGTATACACTGCTTAAAATGTTAGCACCCTTAAGTTAAAACACCTTCCCGTGTCTGAGGTCAATATAACAATGGCTCTTATATTAGTAATATAGTAGAAGTAAACAGCATGTAGAGCTAAAGACAATCATACATGCTAAAGAAAGAGCAGAACTTGTGGAAGTTTGTACTATAGCGTGTACTGGTGTGTAAACTCTTTAGTAAGTCCTTTAATGCTAGTTATTTTCAAACAACTTGTAAGTTGTATGCTTAACCCCTTTTATAGCCAGGTCTCGCCCGTGGGTCCAAAGTTTTATTATACAATTTATTAACCTTAGAATAGCTCAACTAGTTTGTACTGAAGTCCCTTAGTATGTAATAAGCCTTTAATTTTACAGGATTAATTAATGCAACCATCATTTTAACTCTTAGAAATCTAAAATTTTGGGGCAATTACAATTACAGTTGCAATCATAAAGTATTTAAATGTGACAGTCACACATGCTATAGGTGTTATTTTCAGGAGACCCTGGGCTACTCAGATATGCATATGTGAATGGTAACAGATATTGAATATCTTTATTAATTTGGGTCAAGTTTATCCGTTTGAACATTAAATATCTTTTCTTTGTCGTGTATTCAATTGAACATAGGTTGAAAAGGATTTACAAATCATCATATTCTGTTTTTATTTATGTTTTACACAACGTCCCAACTTCATTGGAATTGGGGTTGTATGTGATATATGTATCATTCCAATTTTTTCAATAATTTACATCAAACTGAGTGTGTTGTGACATCGTGCTGTACTGAGGTGATAACATACCCACATAACTGACACATTAAACCACTGAAACATACCCTGAAACCCGCTTAATCTTGACAAACTTTAAAGCTGAGTGCCACCCTGTCAGATTGAGGTGTGGTGTGATAACCATTGTGTTGAGCCCACAGTCACACACTCAAACGTACTCGCAGATATAGCAGTCGATAAAAAAGAATGTGTTTAAAGTGCTGGACATCATTTTAATTTAAAAACAATGGATTTGGGGCTCAGAAACAGCCTAATTTGTTTTAGAGACGCACCCCTAACACGGCCAGCAGGGGGCGAGGGTAGGAGTTTGTCTTGCTTTATTGAAAATACATTATTAATTAATTAATAAACATTGTACAC
>NC_051224.1:18680000-18732500 GCF_015220715.1 Pygocentrus nattereri | reverse complement strand
TAGTACTTCCAGAAAGCCTAGAAGGATGTTTTTCTTATGAAATGGGCCCTACCTGTCGCAAAAACATCATTCCACTGTCACATCTTAATTATCATCACCGTCAAAACAAAACCTCATATCTGCGAAAAAGTAACTTTATACGAGAAAGAAAAACTTCCTTAACTGTTAATGTAAGTTAATGTTATAAGACTGTATTCTAAGACTTTTTAGATGATTTCTATTGGTTCAGTCACCATGAAAGATATAGGGCATCTGTTGTTTTCAAATTATATTTAAAAAATTGAAACGAGAAGAGGTTTTTTTTTTCTGAAAGCAGTGTTATTTTGATGATTGATCCGATATCAGCCATCAGTCCAGCTCCTGAAGGCCTAACCAGAGAGATGTTTTTGTTCTTTCTGTAAAACAAGACCGTATACACAAGGATAACTTCTCACTAAATTTGAAACATAATAAAATATCTCCTCTTCTTAGAATCTACACTTTCAACAAAAAACATATACATCAAATACATGTACAACATACTTTTGTTTCTTGGGCGATTGTCGGAATTTTGTGATAGTTCAAAAACTAAGAAAGAGAGTAAAATCTCCTCAGTGAAGCAGAAGACTGCCATTATCTGAGGTCAGCATGGCTAACCTGAGTGGTGCTTTCTTCGCTTGTTTTTGAAAAGCGCTTACTTTCATTAAAAAGGTCTACACTTTTTAAGTGCCTGTTCCCATATGGTGCTGGTCATGGCTATGTGTGGAACATGGCCTGCTTGCCCTTGAGCTTTTTATCCTCGCCTTATGATCCTTTCTGATGCAGCTGATGATCTTCAGTGCAGTCCTTGGCTCTCTGAGCTCCAGCTACACACCTAATCATTCAGTAACGAGCAACTGGGCCTCCACCTCACCGTTTACGGCCGCCCATGAAAAATCCTCTCGGCTACTAGGAGCGAATCGTGGGAGAACTTTAGTGGGAGCACAAGGGAGTCACTTATCTTTTTATTTTTTTTACATTTGCATTTCTTTTATCCTGGTATTTTTAGCCCTTTAAGATCAGAGGACACTAACCAGTGTTCTCTATCAAACATCCACAGACCCAAATGTTCTCCAACAAACATCCACAAACCCAAATGTTCTCCAGTAAACACCAATAAACAAAAACACTTGGTTGATGTTCTATACATGGGTGTGATAAAGTCTAGAGGAAGTCCTTCATCATCTATTTTTGAATGTTCTACCCTCATTCACACTGTTCTAGTGTTCAGCCCAGACTAACTAGCACTGTTCAAGAATGTTCTCCTGCATAACATTCTGCCCTTTCTCACTGTTCTAGAATGCTCTCCCTCATTTCCTTGGGTTTACAACTTCCTCCTCCATTCACACTCTTCTCTAATGTTCTCCCCAACCAAAATGTGCTACAATACGCTTACATTCATATTGTTCTAGCAAGTTCTCCCCAATCATGCAGCTCTAGAATGTTCTCCATCTTTCATACCTGTTCCAGAAAGTTCTTCTCCATTCACACTCCTTTTTTGAATATTCTATGTATTTCCACTATTCTGAAGTGTTCCCTCATTCACACTGTTCTACAGCCCCAATTCCAATGAAGTTGGGACGTTGTGTAAAACATAAGTAAAAACAGAATACGATGATTTGCAAATCCTTTTCAACCTATATTCAATTGAATACACTACAAAGACAAGATATTTAATGTCCAAACAGATAAACTTTATTGTTTTTTGCAAATATTCACTCATTTTGAATTTGATGCCTGCAACACGTTCCAAAGAAGTTGGGACAGGGGCATGTTTACCACTGTGTTACATCATCTTTCTTTTTAACAACACTCAATAAGCGCTTGGGAACTGAGGACACTAATTGTTGAAGCTTTGTAGGTGGAATTCTTTCCCATTCTTGCTTGATGTACAACTTCAGTTGCTCAACAGTCCGGGGTCTCCATTGTCGTATTTTGCGCTTCATGATGTGCCACAAATTTTCAATGGGAGACAGGTCTGGACTGCAGGCAGGCCAGTCTAGTACCCGCACTCTTTTACTATGAAGCCACGCTGTTGTAACACGTGCAGAATGTGGCTTGGCATTGTCTTGCTGAAATAATCAGGACGTCCCTGAAAAAGACGTTACTTGTATGGCAGCATATGTTGCTCCAAAACCTGTATGTACCTTTCAGCATTAATGGTGCCACAGATGTGCAAGTTACCCATGCCATGGGCACTAACACACCCCCAGACCATCAGAGATGCTGGCTTTTGAACTTTGCGCTGATAACAATCCAGACAGTCCTTTTCCTCTTTGGCCCGGAGGACGCAACGTCCATGATTTCCAAAAACAATTTGAAATGTGGACTCGTCAGACCACAGGACACTTTTCTACTTTGCGTCAGTCCATCTCAGATGAGCTCGGGCCCAGAGAAGCTGGCAGTGTTTCTGGGTGTTGTTGATATATGGCTTTCGCTTTGCATGGCAGAGTTTTAACTTGCACTTGTAGATGGAGCGACGAACTGTGTTCACTGACAATGGTTTTCTGAAGTGTTCCTGAGCCCATGTGGTAATATCCATTACAGAATGATGTTGGTTTTTAATGCATTCAGTGTTGGTTTTCTGCCTTGCCGCTTACTTACAGAGATTTCTCCAGATTCTCGGAATCTTTTGATGATATTATGGACGATGTAGATGATGAAATCCCTAAATTCCTTGCAATTGCATGTTGGGAAACGTTCTTCTTAAACTGTTGGACTATTTGCTCACGCAGTCGTTCACAAAGTGGTGAACCTCATCCTTGCTTGTCAACAACTGAGCCTTTCAGGGACGCTCCGTTTATACTCAATCATGACACTCACCTGTTTCCAGTTAATCTGTTCACCTGTGGAATGTTCCAAACAGGTGTTTTTTGAGCATTCCTCAACTTTCCCAGTCTTTTGTTGCCCCTGTCCCAACTTCTTTGGAACATGTTGCAGGCATCAAATTCAAAATTAGTGAATATTTGCAAAAAACAATAAAGTTTATCCGTTTGAACATTAAATATCTTGTCTTTGTAGTGTATTCAATTGAATACAGGTTGAAAAGGATTTGCAAATCATCGTATTCTGTTTTTATTTATGTTTTACACAACATCCCAACTTCATTGGAATTGGGGTTGTAGGAATGATCTTCTCCCTTAATTTTCCTCTAGAATATCCCACCCTATACTGTATTATTGCTATTCTGCCATTCACAGTTCTGGGATGTTTTTCTCACCCATGTTCTAGAATGCTCCCTGTTTCACACTATTCCATTCACATGGTTCTAGAATGTTCTTCCCATTAGCACCCTTATAGAATGTTCATCATTCACTGTATTTTAGAATGTCCTCTTTATTCACACTTTTGTAGAATGTTCTCTTTGATCTACACCAAGAATTTTTGGCAGTCATGACATTCTAGATTGTTCCCACCTATTTATATAGTTCTAGAATGTTCTCTCCCATTCACCCTGTTCAAACTGAGAATGTTCTTAATCCTTCACACCGTTCTATATTATACATCACCCACTTTTCTAGAATGCTCCCTGTTTCCACACGGTTCTAGAATGCACTCCCGATTAGCAGCTTTATAGAGTCTTCTCCCAGCACCCTTATAGAATATTCTTCATCATTCATTTTAATCTAGAATGTCATCCTCATTTAGCCTTTTTTTTTTAGAATGTTCTCTTTAATGTGCACCAGATCAGGAATGTTCGCCAGTCACAATATTCTAGATTATTCCACCCTATTTGTACAGTTCTAGAACTGTTCAAACTGGGAATTTTCATCATCCACTGTTCTGGAATGCTTCCTGTTTCATGTAATTCTAGAACGATCATCATTTCACACTGTTCTAGAATGTTCTTCATCATTAACTCTGTTCTAGAATGTCCTCCTCATTCACTCACTTGTAGTGTTCAGTTGACCCACACCGTTCAAGAATGTTGAACGTTTCTAGAATATTTTCTACAATTCAAACTGTTCAAACTGAGCACGTTCTCCATCATTCATTGTTCTAGGACATTTCCTCATTTCACACTGCTCTAGAAGGTTCTCCCCAAACGCCCCCATATAGAATGTTCTCCATCATTCACTCTTTTCATTTGGTCTGTCAGTTCTTACTCTAGAACAGCATGAAGCCAACAAACATGACAGAACGTCGGTGGGTCAGTGTTTAAAAAAAACGCCAATAAACCAAATAAGTCAGTGAATGTGAATGTAAGCTTTGAAGCTTCTGAGTGAACATATAGTGAGTACATATTGAGGAGAGGCAGCAAGATGAAGCCACAGGATCAAATGCACAACAAACACCATGTGAGCCAGTCAGAGAGAAATGTGAACTTTCTGTGACTAGAAGAAAGAGAGAGGGAGAAAGAGAAAGAGAGAGGGGGCATGTGCATGCCCCAGCAGCATGCATGTGAAATTAGACACAAAGTCAAAGAGTAAAAAGAGAGAGAGATAGAGAGAGAGAGAGAGAGAGAGAGAGAGAGAGAGAGAGAGATGGCAGATGCTCTGTCCTTTTTACAAACTGCTAGAAGGATTTTCAGATTCTATGTCTGTGTGTGACACATCAACTCTCAGCATGGGTTCATTTATATCATACATGTTCATAAGAAAGTGGCTTTTAAATTTCCACCAGAATTCCTGAAATGCAGAGTTGCATTAGCATTGTTGTAACGTAAACATCATAAATCAACAAGAGCAATTCTCCATAGCAACATAATAATATATTTAAACACAACAGAGGCTGAAATGAACTCTTGACTACAGGCACTATGACTCTATACTCTGGCTTTAATGCCTTATACATTTACTACCCACTTTATTAGAAACACCTACCACCTTCACTAATTGGCCACTTTATTGGAAACACATGCCTTGTATTTCCACTCACTGGCCACTTTATTGGAAACACCTACTATGTGTTTCCACAAACTGGCCGCTTTATTAGAAACACCTACTTTGTACTTCCACTCACTGGCCACTTTATTAGAAACATCTGTTGCTGCACAATTTGTCAGCTGGAGTTTTTTACACGTCAGTATCACTGCCAGGTTGAGAGTAAAAAATACCCCAGACAGGAGTGGCTCAGTGATGAAGAGAAACAAGATGGTTAATAAAAACTGCATTCACAGGTGGGCTGCAGTCTCTTACCTGTACAGAAGGTGTTTCCAAAAAGCAGCCATGGGGGTATAGGCCATAATCATGTGTGCTGAGATGAGTCTCAGAGTGTCAGTAGCTGTTAATGGCACAGTAACTCCAAAAGAAGACCAATCCTGATGGACACAACACTCTCTTTTCTTCCTATCTCTCTTCATCTTTCTCTCTCTCTCTCTCTTTCTCTCTTCTACGTTCTCTTCCTCTTGCTTTCTCTGTCTCTCTCTTTGCCCCATTCTTCTGTGTTCTCTCTATTGCTCTTTCTCTCTGCTCTTTCTGTTCTCTCTCTCTCTCTCTCTCTCTCTCTCTCTCTCTCTCTCTCTCTCTCTCTCTCTCTCTCCCTCTTTCACTCCTCCCTCTCAGTTTCTCTCTCTTTATTAGGTGATAGATACTTGTTACCTCCTCAGAGAGTTTCTTTCTGTTTGTGGAGCTCAGCGGTTTAAACTGAAGTGTCTGCTCACCCTAATTACTTCTAAACGGTAAACCGTGACTCGCACAGCCATACGATATTTAGAGGAAGCCTTCAACCATCATGGAGAGAGAGAGAGAGAGAGAGAGAGAGAGAGAGAGAGAGAGTGTGTGTGTGTGTGTGTGCGTGTGTGTGAGAGAGCGAGAGAGAGAGAGAGAGAGAAGAAATCCCACAACATCCCACAACAAAGAACACATAGCACACAAGAAAACAAGGGATTTTGTGGCCAGAGGGATTTTCCCCTGCGGTGGACGACTGAGACCTCCTCCTCTCTTCCTCAGACTGCCAAAATCAGGCCTGATTGAGACCCTGATAGGTTCCGGAGAACAAGAGCGGAGGTGCCGCAGTCTCTCCACCATCTGCCGCTTCCTCGTGAAGTAAAGCAGGAGGAATTAATCTCACCAGCTGCTCAGAAGCACTCAGATAACGCAGATGTAATGTTTGAACAATGATTAGATGTGCTTGGCGAGAAGGAGCGGAAGCTTTGGGATTAGGAGTGGAGGAGGTTTGGATCAGAGAGCGTTTGAAAAGACCACTCCGTGGGAAGCTGTCCTGTTAGAGCTGTCTGCTTTCAAGTGCTTGAACGTGCTTAATGTTTCCTGTGATCAGCAACAACTGATCAAGGTGAGGTGCTCCACAAATGCAAACAAGCCAGAGTTTCTGCAGTTCCCACCAAAACTGTCCCCATCAGATAAACAGTTAATGTTTTCATCTCTGAGAGAGAGGAGAAATTCAGGCTGCTTCAGATCTGAAAACATCCACAGGTGTTTCTGTCCACTGTGAGAAGACGACTCAGCACCATGGGTCTGAAAGGATGTGTAGCTGGCAAGAAGAGTCCACACCTCAACATCACTGAATGTGTTGGGGATTATTTGGATCCTAAGACGCAGAAAATGCAACCAACCTCTAAGACTGAACTTTGGAGGTGTGGAAAAATATCCCAGCAAATTTCTTTGAAAATCTGAAAGTGAGGCCCAGTCCCTTTCCACTCTTGGCCCTACCACCTA
Organism: Pygocentrus nattereri; assembly: GCF_015220715.1. Taxonomy (NCBI): domain Eukaryota; kingdom Metazoa; phylum Chordata; class Actinopteri; order Characiformes; family Serrasalmidae; genus Pygocentrus; species Pygocentrus nattereri. The sequence goes on along the minus strand of NC_051224.1, from coordinate 18,725,865 downwards.
GCCCTTACCTCTCCATTTTGTGCATTCATGTCTTGGGGGTCAGGTGTCCTGATTTTTGTTGAGATGGCCCTCTAAACTAAGGTTTTTCAGAGACACATTCAAAACGAATAACCATCACATTATCTTAGTTTAATGTTTAATAAATAGGTTAATCCTCTAGTTCTTCATCAGTGGTCACAGGATGCTACCCACTGGATGCTGGATATTGTTGGTTGGTGGACTATTCTCAGTCCAGCAGTGACACTGAGGTGTTTGACACATCAGTGTTACTGCAGTGCTGAGAATGATCCAAAAAATAAGACTTGCTCCCCATGGGGGTCCTGACCACTGAAGAACAGGGTAAAAGGGGGCTAACAAAGTATGCAGAGAAACAGATGAACTACAGTCTGTAACTGTAGAACTACAAAGTGAACCTATACAGTAAGTGGAGCTGATAAAATGTACAATGAGCACAGAAACAAGGAGGTGCTCATAATGTTATGATTGATCGGTGTATATCCACCTATTCAGTCTGCAGCAGTTTAGCTCCGCCCACTCACACTTAAGCTCTAGGGAGTGTTAGCTAGCTCAAACTGCTTTTTGAATGAGGTATAGTACTGAACAGCCTTTCAGAACATATACATACATATATCAGCCTTAAAGGCAAAGTTACACAACAGCCATTGTAATTGTAAAGGATAAAGAGAAGTTGGCAAATGGTCATATACAAATGAATTATGACCACTTCCACTACATAAATCCATCCAAATGTTAGAAGTGGGTTTCAAGGGAAAAAAAAGAAAGCCCTTTAAAAGAAGGTGTGTTTTCAATCTTTAAAAGCCACTTCAATGGATTTTAACTACTGGAGATCCAACAAGTAGGCGCAGTAGATGAACATGCACTGTGCTGTACAAACGCAGCCCTAATGAGAACACTGCCCACCCCATAAATTCTCATAAACTCTTTTGCTGAACAGTTCTGCTCTTCGCCATAGTGTGTACAGTCTCAGTGCTTATGAATCTTCATCAAGTCTAAGTGTGTAGAACAGCGTGGGGGCCTTAAGAGAATAGCATTAGAGCTGTGTGTGTATAATGATGCGCTACTCTCTCTTAAAGGAACACTCCAGTATTTTTCAGCCTGCGACTGTGAGCATGCAGTCAATTACCCTGAACCTGGCCTTGTGAAAGACAAATGCATTTAAGTGTACTTTTCAAAAGTGTTTTTTTTACACTCTTAACATACTTTAACACATATTTCATTTATTATTTTGGAGCAACATAACAAAATGCATATAAAGCACTTAATTACAATTGAAAGTACTTAAGTACGTCATTGGTATACTTGGAAAAGTATACCAAGTACTTTAAATACTTTAAATTGCAATTAAGCTGTGGTTCACTATATTTCTTAAATGTTTCTGAGTGTTTTTTAAACAACTTAAGCTGTTGTAGTTTTAAGTATTTAATTTGTAGACAGAACTCTCATTACACTAGGTATATATCTTAAAATACTACTTCAGTGCTGATGCACTTTAAATTATATGCATTTTATATCATATTGCAGCATCAGTAAATACTTTTAAATACCTTCAACAAACATAATATACTTAAGTGCACTTTTATAAAAGATAGTTGCATATTGATTGTGCACAACACTGCTTGTATATACTTAAATTATATTTAAGTAATGTTGAGAAACATCATCTGTGCCTGCTAGTGCTTGCTGTTCTAAATCATAACAACTTAAGTTGCAATGAAGTTACTTAGGCAAGAAATGAACAAATTTAAAATGTAAGCCCATGTTTGATTATTGGTTAGTTTGAGTTATATTTACATTTATATTAACATCATTGGTTTAAAATATGCATAACTAATAATACACTTAAGTTAATGGCAATTAAAATATGCTTCAGTATGTTAAGAAATACATTTGTGTTTTTCTCATTTTTCAGTTTTTGACATAATTTGAATATATCCATAGCACTTCAAATCATGTGTAAATTTCATGTTGAACAGACTAAAAGAAATGGTCCAAAACTACTTGGAAAAAAGTCTGTTTCCATTGACTTCCAATAAAAGTAGAGTATGTTTTTTCCTTCTCCTGTAAAGTTACGATTGTGGAGATACCATATTGATTATTCAGACAACATATATATATATATATATATATATATATATATATATATATATATATATATATATATATATATATACACATATATATATATGTATATAGTAAAGACATAAAGATGGTGATCCTGCTGCTGTGGTGCCTTACAATAAAGCTCAACACCCTGTACATTTTCTTGCAGTGCAATTACAGTACAGTTATAGAAATTGCAGAAATTCTGTTTTCTTACAGGAAAAAGTTTGCATTACTGTAAGAAATTACTTTGTACCATGTTAATGCCAATACTGCCTATAGCATATGCCAATGGGCAGGCACTGAAACACTGCTGCAGTAACTGCTCACTGTGTCACAGTGCTTCTAAGCACAGGAAAATGTACTTAAAATGGTCTATTGTAATCGAGCATACGCTACAGATGTGCGCAGTTAGAGATTAGGCTGTAGAACGTTAGAGTATTCCTTTAAAGCGGTCTCGGATTGATGGAGTGGTCTTCACTCCTTAATGAGAGGAGCTGCAGTAATTCTAGTCTTTGGGGGGATGGAGGGAGAGAGGGAGAAAGATGAGGAGAGGGAGCAAGGGATGGGGCAGGGAGAGAGAAAGAGGAGGATTTTGCTGCAGCATACATTTTTCATGAATTGCCCTATTCATCATGTATCGCTGGGCGGAGGAGCTGTTACCGTGGAGTGGCTCTTGTTTATTTCCAGAGGTGAATGAGGTGTTAAACACACACCCACACACACACACACTTGTGCATGTGTGTGATTGTGAATTTGTGTGTGAAGCATTGGAGCTGATGAGCATGGCTGTGAAGCATCATTGAAGCATCAAGAACTTCACTGAGCTCAGCTGAGAGATTCAGTCCGACGAGCGGATGTGTTTCAGAGAGGAGCTCTCATCAATATATCCCTGTATGTCTGTGTGTGTGTGTGTGTATATAAATGTGAAAGTGGGTGTGAGGGCAGCATAGAGTAGTGTGCAAAAGTTTTGGCACCCCAAAATATTCTGTTTAAAAAACTTGTTTATCTGGACAGGAAAGCTAAACCTACCCTACACCAACAAATTGTAATAATCTGAAGCAGTTTTCTTGATCGGAAGTTTGATTGAAAGTGACAGATGATCTCTAGTGTGAGAGGTGAAACAAGTCAATGATGGGTGAATGAACGTTGCTCTAAAGGAACTACTTTTCATGGCAGAATAATTGTTTACTGAAAAATTGTGTATTTTATCAAGGGCAAAGTGGTTTTAGGTCCCTTGCTCTGCGCCGTGCCTAACAACACCCTTACCTGTCATAAAATGACTGCATTGCACAGCCTGTTTGCAAAAACGTTTTAAGCTATAAACTGTCCGTAAAGGGCAGGCACAGTTTGAGTACATCCAAAAATTGTTAAAAACAGCCACTTGATTGCAGCTGTAACAATGTACAATCATGTAATATAAAAATGGATATTTTCTTATGGGTGCATGGCTTTAGGCATTCCTCATCACACCGTGCCTAACAACATCCTTACCTGTGAAGAAATCACTGTAACACACAGCCCCTATACAAAACCTGATCAATTTAAAACTGTCACTGAAGGGCAGACACAGTTTGATTATATCCAAAAATTGTTTAAAACAGCAGTTGGACTGTTGCTTATGACTTTCTTATGACTCCTGCTTTCAGAATACGTCATACAGCAGTGTCAGCATTGACTTCAACATTATAATGGTAGCTTAAATTTTATTGCACACGAGACTGTGAGGAACTTCATTTCTATTTGGCAGAAAATTTGTCATAACTAAAGGTTCACTTCATAGAACGATACCAATATTAAGATGACTTGTGCTGAGAGTTTATGTTTATGAATAAACTGATGAAGCTTCTTGTTATTTTACATGACGTCAGCTTGCTACTCACCTATTCCTATTCTTATTCAAATTTTCCATTCTGCCTTACATGGTGCAGAATTTTCTGTCCAGGTCCTACCCGACCCAACATACAGCATCATGTTTTGAGCCCAAACTCAAAGGCTGACAAAACTCTGCCTAAACACAGCCTGACCAGAACCACATCATTACATTTTTATGTATGTCTGAAAACTGCCCCGAGAATAAAATGCTTCTGACCAAAACTGTGCGGAACAGGCCCACCCATCACCAAAACACAATTACAGCTTTCATTAGAGTACAGATAAATAAAAGATAAAACAATATAAAAGAATCTGATATAATAAAATATTCAGCTGTCTGAAATTAAGTTTCAGTTCTGGTTTAACGAATTTATTCATTAATAAATATAACAGCAGTGTTAAAATGTTTTATGCTATTCATTGTTAATATATTTAATGTATTATTTTACATTAAAATGTTTAAGCATTTATAAACTATGTTTTTTTTCTCAAATATTCCATCTTAACCCATTCATTTTGGACTCACTCGGGAGTGCCCTCTAGCATTTGAGAAACTGTAAGACATTACAGAGTTGTTACTCCTCTTTACAAGTTCTCTGGGATTTAGGTAAAAGTGTAATAAGACAGTGAGGTTTAAAACAAAAAAAGGATGAAATGCAAGTCAAATCTGTTAAAAGTGGTTAAGACATGAAATTTCGTCATGAGAAGGACACTTTAATGAGAACTTACAGTCAAAAACTGACCGAACCTGACTTGAGCAGCTGGGTTTCATCAGGGTTGGCTAAATATTTCAATCTCTAGTGTGAGTCCATGAAAAGTGTGTGTGTGTTAGACCAGGTTTATGCCACATGGTGGGGACCAAAACTTTTTAATACACTTACATTGTGGGGATGTTTTTTCCTTTTGGTCCCCGCAATGTAAATGATTAAATTTTAAGGTGAGTGTAAGGTTAAGATTAAGGATAGGGTTAGGCGAGTGGCAGTTCTGGTTAAGCTTTGGTTAAGTCTCCAGGAAATAAAAGAATGTCTATATAATGGCTCAACAATTCACTGAATCAAGATTGTGTGTGTGTGCATGTACCAGGATTAAGCTATCATGTGTGGACCAAGACCTGTTAATAGACCCATGATGTGGGGACCTTTTATCTTTGTGGTCCCCACAAAGTAAATAATTAAATTTTAATGTGAGAGTCAGGTTAGGGTTAGGTAAGTAGGAGGTCTGGTTAAAGCTTGGGTAAGTCGCCAGGAAATAAAAGGAAGTCTATATAATCACCCAACAATTCACAGAAACAATATTTTGAGTGTGTGTGTGTGTGTGTGTGTGTGTGTGTGTTTAGTTGTGCTCATTATACAGAGAGACGCTTCATGAGTCAGTGTGTGCCAGCCAGCACTGATTCAGTCAAGCAGAACAGCCTATTTTAGTGCATATGCTGTGTGTGCACTACAACTACACTCACTTACACATATGTCGGTGTTACTGTATTTATGAGGACCTACACCTAAACGTACACCTGACATTAAAGGGGAATTCCACTGATTTTTCAAACTTTTTGCATAAGTAACCCCTTAAATGGCCAGGGTCCACAGGTGGGCCCAAAGTTTTATTACACGCTTCTATAACCTAAGAATAGCCCAATCAGTTTACAATGAAGATGTTACAGCTTCCTGTTTAACTGTTTAACATTAATATGTTCATAGCAGAGAGGTACATGTAGGGTGATGCAAGTCAAAATAGCACCTTTTCAAAAGACCTTTTGGATAGTACATAAAATGGCTATATTTTGTGTTGTAGACATTGTGACCCCTGGTTCCTATTACCACCACTCTGAAGACATCTGAGACAGTAAAATCTGTGCTGAAACCAGCATGTGTTCCTGTGAGGATCAGTGAAATGTGCTCACTCTCATAATGTTTTCCCTCCATCAGGATGACACTTGGTCCTCATAAAGCGCTAAAAACAAACCTGCATTAACAATGTGTCTACGCGCACACAGCGCACAGTTATCAGCGTAACTCTGCCTGCAGCTTTGTGACTGATGTGTGTGTGTGTGTGAGTGAAGAGGCTGAGGTAAGGGGGAGCTCTGTCTTCAGAAGTATGGGACCCTCTCTCATAAATAACTGATGGGTTTCTGGGCCCTCACTGTGTGCCTGTGCCTGTACGTGTGTGTGTGTGTGTGTGTGTTTTGCTCTGACACATTTCTGTCATTTCCTTGCAGCCTGAGAACGAAGGGACCGCCGCTAAGAACTCACCACACGCCCAATTAGAACACTCCACTCTGCTGACTGACAAACACAACAACCAATTATACCACAGATCAGAGGCAAAGGCTGCGCCCCCTGCTTGACTCAACAAGCTGAGGGGAGAGGAGAATGAGGGAGAGAGAGAAAAAATGGAAGAATGAAGGAGAGAGAGAAGAAATGGAAGGGAAAGTAAACATTATGAAAGAAAGAAAGAAAGAAAGAAAGAAAGAAAGAAAGAAAGAAAGAAATGAGACACAGAAAAGAAAAAGAAAGTGAGTGAAACCAAAAAGGAGGGAAAAACAAACCAAAAACCGAGAAAAAAGAAAGAAAGAAAGAAAGAAAGAAAGAAAGAAAAAGAAATGAAGGAAGGAGAGAGAAAGAGAAAAAGAGAATGAGGATGAGGGTGAAAGGCAGAAAGAGAAAAAAGAACGAGAGACAGCGAGAGAGAGAAAGGAAAGAAAAAGAAAGATAGAAGGAAGGGATAGTGAACAATAAAAAGGGGTGAAAAAGAAAGAAAAAGAAAGGAAGAAAGGAGGGAGAAAGAAAGGAGGAAGAAAAAAGAGGGAAGATGAAAGGCAGAAAGAAAAAAGAACAATAGAGATAGTGAGCGTGAGAGAGAAAGAGGAAAGAAAAAGAGAAAGAGAAAGAAATGGAAGGGAAAGTAAACATAAAAGGGGAAAAGAAAAAGAAATAAAGAAAAAAAGAGAGAGAGAGAGAGAAACAGACAGAAAAGAAGCAGAAGTAAATGACAGAGTGATGAGAGGCATTTCAGAACAAGTCTCTGTCAGGTAGTTATGGTTTATCCGTCACTGATCACTTAATTAAACAGCAGTTCTATTAAAACCTCAACGCTGTTATTAACCCTTCACCTGCAGGCGCGTCATTCAGTCCTCAGTCTGATTGTAAGCGTCTCTTTGCTGGATGAGGCTTCACCTAAAGCCCTGCTGGAGGCACTGCAGTTGTTTAGACTGTAGGTTTCTACATGAGTTACTGGTGTGACTTTAATACCTGAACACGGTGCTGCTTAATTAAAACACGGCTCCTGAACACGAGCTCCTTCTCCTCCAGATGGCTTGGTGTGTTTTGTTTGGTGTGTATAAATTGCTGACACATTCAGAACACTTGCGGTGTGTCAGGAGGGAACACACCACCCTGGAGGACAGTGATCATATAGCATCATTCGTGCATCCACACATTTATATGAAGGGAATATTCTTTCTGGTGTATTTATGGAAATGTGTGATAGCAACTAGTGACATAATGTATGTAACGTCCCAAATGCATTATATATTTATAAGTAATAATGATGTGTTATATGTGTTGAACCTTAAGTCAGACTACCTTATATTTATTTCATTTGACAATCAATTATCAGAAAACTACACAAAAACTAAAAGTAATATCAGATTTTTAAGAATTTACTCCACTCTTTAGCTTTATTACTGCTTCTGCTCTTTTCAGGAGTCTCACTTTCAGATTCTCCAAAAAATATGCAGGGATGTTTTTTCACACCTTCAAAGGTTCAGCAACAGAAGCTGATTACATTTTCCTGCCTTTTGCATAATGACCTCTGGGATAGGCCTAAGCTCCCCCCATGACCCAGAAGTATAAGTGGCTTAGAAATGTCCAAAAAAAACTTTACCTATATTACTTTCAATGTAATTTTTTCCAGATATCTTTGGGTCCATTCTTCATGAAATTTACACACAATGTAATAGACAACAGGCATTTTCGAATTATGTCTAAAACAAAAGGTTTAGCGACATATATGTGTGTGTGTGTGTGTGTGTGTGTGTGTGTGTGTGTGTGTGTGTATGTACTGAGGCAGAGGAGAGGAGGATTAGCCACCTTTCCTACCTGCTTCTCTCTGCATCATAGACAGCTGCGGCTCATTTGGGGAGCATCAGCAGCATATAGTTCGACTCTCTCCCTGGTGTGTGAGAGAGAGGGAAGGATGTGGGTCTCCTGGCCACATGCAGAGAATTAAAGAGCACAAAACACTCTAAAAGGGACTGTTGAGTAACATTGCGACAGGTCTCAGATTGAGTTGGTTTATTTTGCCTTCAATGTGTAAATAAAGCAGGCTGTGCTCTCGCCGAGTTTCCCAGTCATCAGTGCTTCCCCAGACAGGTGCTACTATATATAAATATATATACATTTTACATTACACACACACACACACACACACACACACACTCACACACACACACACACACACACACACACACACACACACACACACACACACACACAGTACCCCTGAGTCTGCAGGCACTAATTCTCTGACATCACTCCATCACTCTAATTCTCTAATGCTTTACAATGTCAATCAAAAACCACGCAGATGCCTAACAGTAGTTTAAGAGAGTGACAGAGATGGGACAGAGGGGAGGGGGGTTGAAGGGTGAGTGGAGGGGAGGGGGCTGTGTTGTTCTGGAACAGTGAACTGTTCCCTGGGGAGAAAAACCAGCAGCCATCCGTGTTCAATGTCATCCTTATCCTTGTTTAAAGTCTTCAAGCCCTCATCCAGGAGAGAGAGAGAGAGAGACACTCTGTCGCTCTGGTCCACCTCAACACCTCAGGAGTACCCTGTGTCCTCTGAGAGCCTCAGAAATGGCATGAAGACACCTTAACGTGACACAGCTGCAGTGGCAAACAATGACCATTAGAGCTGAGCCTTCAGTTTGGGCCATAAACATCGGAACTCAGGCAAAAAAAAGGCAAGAAAGAAAAACCCACCTCTGTGATAATGCTAATTTTTGATAGCAGCCATATGGGTTTTATGTTAGTATGTTTGTGATAAGCTAACAGAGGTGCACATTACACCTTTTTTGACCATTCTAGATGAAGCATGGACATTTGGAACTTGTAAAAGACATTCCGTATGGTTTATTTGATGCTTTTATCATATATGCAGTAGTTTCACAAGAGTCCTGCTGTACAGCTGACACACTTCTCCAATTTTTGCAATGGATTGGATCTACTATAAATCAAAATATACTTGTCAGTTTCTAATTATGTTTATGGCTAATCCAAAGTATAAGACCTTCTGTCCAGCTCAAGTCCTAGCCAATGGGAGAGGACACTTGGTTGTATCTACTTAAATACTTTGGATAAAAAATATTTGAATACAAGAAGTGTGTTCATGTGACCGTATAAAAAGGCCCAGATGTGAACTCATCACAGTCACACATGTGCAAAAGAACTACTAAGTTTTTTCACAGTTACAAAAACAACAAAAACAAGAGCCATTTTGCCCTTTCAATAATAATCAAACCACCTTGGGAGCCACAAAATTTTGTGTCCATTTTACTATCTTGGCTGCCAATATGTCTGAATATGTCTTGATGTGCGAGTACTGGCAAAAAAATATAAACGAAAATGCAGATTTATTTTGCTCTGCTTTAAGCTTTAGCTCAGCTATGTCCACTTTTCTCTCATCTCTGGCAGGAAACTTTCCCATCAGTTTACTGTAAAAAGTCTCTCAACATTCAAGTCTTTATGAGGCTTAAGTCTTCTTATTTACCAGCTTTGCGTTTGAATTTCTCTGGTCCACCTTCAAAGGTGTCTGAGAAGCCAGAATGCAACTGCTGCACCATTGAAGGTGGAACAGAATAATTCGAACAAGAAGCGGCCAAATGAGAAACTGACTTCAGTTTGATGACTGAAGTCTGTGCACCAATCTTCAGGGTTATCGGGTGAATTAGCTGTTCTACATTAACTTCGGTGTTTAACACCATTTATTGTTAAACTGTTAAATGATCAGCAGAGCTTTATTTTACTGTAAAGAAGGATAATTTTCTTTTCACCTACAAATCTAATTCTGCTGTGGAGCCACAACAGAGTGTTAAAAGAGCCAGATGCAGCTCCGGAGGCCAAAGTTGCAGAATAGACAAATGTGACTGGAGAAGGCCTTTACACAGTTGTGAAACATAGATAGTATGAACAACACAGTAAGCTTTTTTATTGGCATTTTCCATTTCAATATAGCCTGTCTATTTTATTGTAGCCCAAAACTGAGCTTTATTGAATGCTGCTTATATCAGTGCGGTTGAATCACCACCTTCAGATCGATCTATTTTTATACCTCCAGCAATAAGCCATGTAGTGAATGCAGCTGATGAGCCTGTAAGAGGTGTCTCCTGAGTCTGAGACTAGATGCTTTCAGTACAAATACAGTCCGAAGCAGTTTGGGTGGATTAATGGCAATATTAACAGAAGGAGCGGAGGGCCGGTTGCCAGCGCAGCCTGGACCACGTTCAAGGTTTTTAATTACAATTAAATAGAATTCCTGGCACACTATGAGCATCTTTGCTCACACCTTTGTCTTTTCCTCTCTCTATCTCTCACTCCCTCTCTTTCCTCTTCATCAGCTCAGAAGCGGGTTCGGGGTTTGATTGCTGTTGCCTGGGCTGCACGGCAGAAATCCTGGTGGGGAGAAAGGAAGACAGCTGACAGGTCGAGCCGGGAAGAGAGGAAGAGCAGGGGGCTTTTTGAAAAGTCTTTGGCATGGAAAGAAAACTGTTTGAGAAGAAACATATGGAGGGGTGAAGGCAGTGAGCTCAGAAAGAGGATGAAGTGGATAGAAAAAGGATGAATAGCACTGCTGCCAGAGTGTGTGTGTTTGTACGTGAGACTGTGTGTGAGTGAGAGAGACCGGTTAAGAGAATGAGTGAGAGAGAGTGGAGAAAAAGTAGCCAAATGTTAACAAAGTAACATCCTCACAAACAAGCCTGTCTAAATGGAATATGGCCAGTGCACTGGGGCAAAATAAAGATCATTTTAAAGTATGCGAGACAAATTTGGGGCTGTTTTTGAGTGACTTTTCCATAAAATCTTCCTCACCAGTGATATCTCAACTTCACTAGCCGTGTTTAAATACAGCCTGACAACTGGTAATGATCCATCTAATTCAGGGTTGGCAACATGGGGCTCCAGAGCCACATGTGGCTCTTTTATTTTACCTAGAATTAGGTAAAATAGTATTTGTAGGTAAAAATTAAATAATCCTCCTTTACAGTAAAATAAAGCTCTGCTGGTCATTCAATGCACTTTTAACAATAAATAGTCTTGACCCTGAAGGATGGTGTGCAGACTGCTGGTCACCATAGCAACACAGACAACAGTCTCGCCTAGCTAGTAGGTAACGAAAAGACAAAGAGAAAGATATAAGATAAACATGGATCATTTACAGAAGAATGGATTTATCTGCATTCATAATCACTTCAGCTGGCTTGATACATTTCACCTGCAGTGAGACAGTGTCAAACACTAAATAATCACAAAGCTAAAGTCAGTTACTTGTTCAAATTTTGCCATTCCACCTTAAATGGCACAGCTGTTAAATTCTGGCACCTCCGGCACAATTTAAGGTTGAACTGGAAAATATGATAAAGAAGCTGGTGAATGAGAAGCGACTTTGGCCTCATAAAATGGCAAACATTGAGAGTCATTTTACACGAAACTGTTCTACTTTGGAGAAAAGTTTTCCTGTTGGAGATGAGAGAAAAGCAGCAAAAGCTTAAAGCAGAGCAAAGTAAGTCTGTGTTTTTGTGTATTTGAGATGTTTAGCCTTTGCTAGAACTTCAGCACATACTGAGACATATTTACAGCCAAGATGTTAAAATTGACATAAAATGTTGTGGCTCTCAAGGTGGTCTGATTTTTGTTGAAAGGACAAAATGGCTCTTTTTAACATTTGGATTGCCAACCCCCGAACTAATAGCTCAATCAGAAGTGAACATGTCCATGTATACAATTCAATCAGAATACACTAGTAAGTGAAGCCATTCCAAGTATATATATATTTTTTTTTCTGATTAGACGGGGTGGGGAATCCTGTAAATAATACCTTAAAGAAAAGAAGAATAGCCATAACACCTGTATCAGAAAGTTTAAGTACATTCTGCACATGTATTTTGCATCACAACTACAGTTTATAACATTCATCAAAGCGGAAGCAGAAACTGGTCTGCAGAGGAGATAAAGTTTATGTTTCAAACTGAAAACTGAAAAGTCAGCTTAACTTAAACTTATGGGGTAACTTAGAAAAGAGTTTTGCATGAGTTAACTCGACTAGGGACACTAGAGTTCTACCAGTTTATTCAAAACTCATTCAGTTTCCCCACTAGCTGGAACTCGCTGAGTTGTTTTCTCTTTTTTGGCACCCACTTATAGATGGCTGTGGCTTCACTGGGTTCAAACTCACAATGTCACACTAAGTGTTGGGGTAGATGAGAGTTGCAGGACTCAGGAGCCACTAAAGTTCCTCAAACTAAATGTTGTACACAGTATGTTGCACACACACACACACACACACACACACACACACACACACACACACACACACACACACACACACACAAATGTCTGTTGTGATATTTGATATAGGTGTTTGTTCTGAGGAGTTTCAAAGAATGTAAGAGTTTGAAGCTCTGGAGTCTGTCTGGCTACTAAGTTATGAAGTCCATAAAATAAAATAAAAAAAAGAAGTTTTCAGACCATAGACCTAAGAATTTTACAAGGATTATGTTATAAACTAATTAATCCTATTTAAAAAAAAAAAAAAATTAGATAGTACTTTCTACTGGGACGTCCCAAAGATTAACCCCTACATTTTGTGAAAACAATACTTTGTAATTATTTATTTATTTTTTTATTCATTTGAAAGAGAAGTTGATTTTTTTTTATTTATCATGAGTTTTATTTTTTAATAAATAAATAAATAAATATGGTCTCACGTTTCCGCAATACAGTTCGCATTGAACATTGAGAATTGTCACTGCCTGTTTCACATATTTTCTGCAATTAAGTAAACTGCTGTGTTGGAATGAAAGATGAAAGATGTTATGATTTCATGTGCGCACAAATGTACAAACAAAATGTGTTTGCTTGTATTGCTAGTACCTTGTCACACAAACTTTTAATAATTACTTTTCTGGCAGGAAAATAAAAGACAGGGTGTTTGAATTCAGTTCAGGTAAAAAAGCTAAAAATACGAATAAATAAATAAGCACAGAATATAGATCAGCTATCTTTCCTGACTAAAAGAATACTGGGAAAAAAATCTTTAAAACACAAAAAAAAGTCAGGCAGCAGGGATGTAAATCCAAACCTGTTTATTAACAACAAAAGTATGCTTTCTCAGTGATGGGCAAAATCTGTAAAAATTCTTATTTCAGTTCTCAAAAATTCTGCAATTTACTGCACACAGTTTCACCAGCAACTAATTATTCTGATGTAAAGTATATTTACCAGATCGATAACAGTAACAGTTAAAACAAACACAAATAGCTGTGAAACAAAGAGCATTTGTTTTTGTGATTTTACATTCTATTTCAGTAAACCAGCCACTCTATCACTGAGAACAAGAAAAAACAAGTGTGCTTATATTCCCCAACACACACACACACACACACACACACACACACACACACACACACACACACACACACCGCATTCATATTAGACCTCACACTTGTTTTTATTTACATTACTACAGAGCCTCAACAATAGGTCTTATATTATGATATCTGCACACACTGCAGGCCACATATGTCTTATATATGAAAGCACTTATGTGTAATAATAATATAGGTGCGTATTTTAAGTACATATGTGTAAACACAATATGCTTCATATGTATTAAATAAGTTAATATAAGTACCAATTTGCAATAATAATAATAATAACATATTTAAGTATGCCCCATATTTATATGTGTCTATGCATATCACTACATAGTTTTTGTAATATGAACTCTATGTGATATATTTGTGTGTATTAAGAGAGCAACTACAGTGGTAGGAAAAGTTTGCACAACCTTAGTCATATGACATTTTTTTGAAGTGGACATCCGCTACAGAGCACACTGTAATACACAATTACTGTTTGTTTGCTAAATTGAACATATTTGAGGAAAGTTATGGCACATTTTTTATGTGTTCTGCCTAATATATATTTTATTTTATATAAATGTCTATATGTAATAATAGTATGTTGTAAATAGATCCATATGTCTAAGTATAAAAATAATATGGGCTATATGTATTATACATATATACATAATATATATTTGTCGCTGTCCAAAGAAAACAATTATCTCTAAAATGGTAAGTTTACAGGAGAGGGCAAAACATTCTTTACTCTTAATGTAACTTAATGTAAAGATATTTTATTGTAAGCAATTTTAGAGCATTTCTATTGGACCATTCATCATGAAACTTTCACGCGTTCAAAGGAAGCAGAAAACTAAAAATCAACAAAAATGGAGATACATTTTTCCTTTGGACAGCGACGCTATGTATAATAATACACACTATACAATAACAATAGTGAATGGAGTATGTGAATTTTTAAGTAATAAGAATTCTATCCGTGTAATCCTAACCATAACACCAGTAAGCAGAAGGAAGAGTTGTGATTTCTCAGTTTTAAAAAGTAAAACATCCACTGTCCTTATTTTATGAGTGACTGCTCTCATTTTTGTCCTGAAAATGTACGAACACACACACACACACACACACACGCGTCGTTCTGTCTCTCTCCCTCTCTCTCTGTGATCCGAGCAGGCTGTTTAATTAGTGAGGCGGTAACCGCTTTATAAAGATTAGCCGCCTCTCTGAGGGGGTTCGTCTCCAGTGTTTCTGTAAGTGCCTGTGAGACGGCTCTCAGGGGAGACTCCGGCAGACGGAGCTTTACAGCAGCATATGCTCTCCTGTTCCTTGCACGGCTCCTCCTATACATTGGCCGTAAACGCTCGCAGTGGCTGCACTGCTCTTTGTCCTGACTCTGCATTAGTGCTCCTCCATAATACCTCAGCTTTTGGCTGCCTGGCAAGAACAAACACTACAAAAGACCTAAAGCGGCATGAACCAAGGCCTGCAAAGTTTTCACCCAGCAGCAAACAGTGAACGCACACATGGAGACAGGCAACCAGGGCTGCACCCACAGCAACACGCAACCAGGGCTTCACACACAGCAACAGGCAACCAGGACTGCACACACAGCGACACGCAACCAGAGCTGCACACACAGCGACACGCAACCAGGACTTCACACACAGGGACACGCAACCAGGACTGCACCCACAGCAACACGCAACCAGGACTTCACACACAGCAACAGGCAGCCAGGACTGCACACACAGCGACACGCAACCAGAGCTGCACACACAGCGACACGCAACCAGGGCTGCACACACAGCAACAGGCAACCAGGACTGCACACACAGCGACATGCAACCAGGGCTGCACACACAGCAACAGGCAACCAGGACTTCACACACAGCAAGAGGCAACCAGGACTGCACACACAGCGACACGCAACCAGAGCTGACCACACAGCGACACGCAACCAGGGCTGCACACACAGCAACACGCAACCAGGGCTGCACACACAGCGACACGCAACCAGGACTGCACACACAGCAACATGCAACCAGGACTTCACACACAGCAAGAGGCAATCAGGACTGCACACACAGCAACACGCAACCAGGGCTGCACACACAGCAACACGCAACCAGGGCTGCACACACAGCGACACGCAACCAGGACTGCACACACAGCAACAGGCAACCAGGACTTCACACACAGCAACAGGCAACCAGGACTGCACACACAGCGACACGCAACCAGGACTGCACACACAGCAACAGGCAACCAGGACTGCACACACAGCGACACGCAACCAGGACTGCACACACAGCGACACGCAACCAGGACTGCACACACAGCAACAGGCAACCAGGACTGCACACACAGCGACACGCAACCAGGACTTCACACACAGCGACACGCAACAGGACTGCAGAAACAGCAACACGCAACCAGGACTGCACACACAGCAACAGCAACCAGGACTGCACACACAGCGACACGCAACCAGGACTGCACACACAGCGACACGCAACCAGGACTGCACACACAGCAACAGGCAACCAGGACTGCACACACAGCAACAGGCAACTTCTGAAAACAGTTACTCTGATTTAAATACACACTGGACTCACTATGTGCTCATTACCTGTGGTAGCCTTACTGTTATTTTTCTCTTTCTACAGTTATTCATACATTTGTCTGCTTAATGTTATTTTACAGCTGTATATAATGTCCATACAGCCTCAACCCTGCTGCTGTTTACTGCTCATAGATTGTATTGTACTCTAAATAGGGGCCTGGTTGAAAATATGAACTGCATAGTAACACACTGCAGATAGTCTCTGATCAGTGAGAGAAAGAACAGAGTAATGGACACTGTTTCATCAGCTTTGACAAAGACGGGAAAAGCTAAACTAAAAGAGTCACAGACTGAGAAAACTCTTCATCAACATGTTTAGAGGAGCCGAAACTGTGAGTTACATTGCTGAAGAAGACTCAACTAGAGCCAGGAAGAGTATGTGATAGAGAGAGAGAGAGAGAGAGAGAGAGAGAGAGAGAGCGAGAGAGAGAGAGAGAGAGAGAGAGAGAGAAGAGAAGGACAGTGAGATTAAGAGAGAAAGACACAAGAGGACAGAGGCAGCAACAGTTCACAGAAAGAAAGAGACAGAAAGAGAGAGAGGAATTAAGGTAGAAATAAGAAAAGGGAAGAAAAGAAAAGGAGAGGGTGGAGAGCGAGATTAAGAGAGACACACAAAGAGAGGAGAGCGGGTAAGGTGGAGTAAGAAGAGATGAGAAGAGTAAGGTAGAGAGAGAAGAGAACAGAAGAGAAAAACAGAAGGGATGACAGAAAGAAGAGCAGGGCAGAGAAAAAAAGAAGGAACATAAGAAAGAGTGAGAGAGATAGAGGCACAGCAAGGTAGAGAAAGTGAGAAAGAAACAGAATCAGAGGAAAAGGAAAGAAGGAAAGGAAAGAGGAAGAAAGGTGTAACGAGAGAAAGTGTGAGGAATAGCAGAAAAGAAACTGAGGAAAATGATTCAACACAATGTTTAACTTCTCTTCTGCGGCAGTTGCCAAACACTTGCACACTGAAATCATCCTGATTTAACTCGAACAGCCTGTATGTCAAGGTTGTCATAGGTTCAGACTTAGCAGAACACAGGGAGTGTTACACAGTGTAACTCTCAGGGTTAATGAAAACAGCACATACAGCACTGAACCCACTGACTGTGTTCAGTTATTTACCACTTCATTAGAAACCCTCTCCTGTAGCACCACTTTGCTGGTGTCCAGTTAGAGACTGTAGCTCATGTGTTGACGCAGTTTGTGTTCGCCCTTCTAGTCCTTTCTCAGTTGTCAGTTCCTCTACAAGCCTACAAAGTAGGGCTGAGCAATATGACAACATGCATTGTTGTCATTATGAATTATGTCACATTGGGTCACAATAAGGTCTGAGCATATTGTGGATATTGACAGTACTTAAAAAAAACACTGAATAACTGTTTCACTAATGGAGCGCAACTGTTTAACATTAATTGACCCTTATTAGTCCCACAACGGGGAAATTTCACCTCCGAATTTAACCCATCCGTGAAGCGAAACACCACATACACACTAGTGAGCACACACACTAGGGGGTAGTGAGCACACTTGCCCAGAGTGGTGAGCAGCCGTATCCACAGGGCCCGGGGAGCAGTTGGGGGTTAGGTGTCTTGCTCAAGGATACCTTAGTCACATACTGTTGGCTATGGGGCTCGAACTGGCGACCTTCCGGTCACAGGGCCGGTTCTCTAACCTCCAGCCCATAATCAGATTTAGTGCATTGGTTCTTCACTGTCTCTTACAACTTATCAAACCTTAGAACAACTAACCTTAGAACAATGACCGTTTTGGTTGAAAATGAAATGAACTATGGTCTTGGGCTTTTCTTTAAAAAGGTGGTTCTTCAAGAGTTCTTTAGTACAGACTATTGTTCTATATGGGACTATGAACACACAAAAGTAACATTTCATGCTAAAAACGTTCTTTGCATGGTGAAATGATTATTCAGATTGATGGAGAATGTGTTGTTTATGGCTCTATGTAGAACTTGTTTGAAAAAGGTTCTATATAGCACTAAAAAGGTTATTTTATTGCTACAAGCTTGACTTTGTAAAAATAGCAAAACCATTTTTGGTGCTATCTAGAATCTTTCAAAAAGGTTCTATACAGAACAGCACATGCACAGCACATTCTCCATCAAGCTGAAGAACTGTTTCACATGCAAAGAACCCTTTAAGCATCCAAATGTTCCTTGTGTTTATGGTCATAAATAGAACCATTGTCTGTGCTGAAGAACCCTTGAAGAACCATCTTTGTTACGAAAAATCAGAATCCATCGTTCATTTAATTTTCAGCCAAAACAGCCACTGAAAGCTGACTTTTTAAGGGTTCTTTAGTGAAGACAATGGTTCTATATAGAACAGGTTCGATCCAGAGGGCCGACAGTCCATGCCGTGGATAGGGCTGCCCACCGCTCCGGGCAAGTGTGTGCTCACTGCCCCCTAGTGTGTGTGTTCACTAGTGTGTATGTGGTGTTTCACTTCACGGATGGGTTAAATGCAGAGGTGGAATTTCCCCGTTTGTGGGATCAAAAAAGTATCACTTAACTTAATTTAAACACTGTGAAGTTTTCTTCAGACTGATGAAGAATATGTTGTATATGGTTTTATATAGAACCCTTTTGAAAAGGCGTCTGTATAGCACCAAAATGGTTCTTATTACAAGCTTAACACTGTAACAACAGAAGAACCTTTTGTTCTTGTTAGAACCACACACACAAACACACACACACACACACACACACACACACACACACACACACACACACACACACATATTTTCCATCAATCAGAGTAGAATTTTACCATGCAAATTAAATATGCAAATGTTCCTTTTAAGTGATCATGGCCTTAAATTGAACCATTGACTGTATTAAAGAACTCTTGAAGAAACATCTTTTTTAAGAAGACAATAGCAGAACTCTTTTTTCTATTTTTAGTCATGTACAACATGGTCTCCATCAATCTGAAGAACCGTTTCACCATGGAAAGACCCCTTTAAGCATGCAAATTGTCCTTTTGTGTGTTCCTGGTTCAATGTAGAACTATTTTCTATACTAAAGAACTTTATAAAAATCAGAGACCATCTTTTATTTAATTTTCAGTCAAAATGACTATTAAAAATGGCTGTTCAAGGGTTCTTTAGTAAAGACATGGGTTCTGTAAAAAACCATGAACACTGTGAAAAACCATGAACACTGTAAAATGTTCTTCAAATTTATAGGGAATGTGTCATTTTTAAAAGGGTTCTATGTAGCACCAAAAAGTGTTCAGTGTGCTTTTGTTGCAAGCTTGACATTGTAACAATAGCAGAACTATTTCTGGTGTTACATAGAACCTTTCCAATTTTTTATTGATATATAACCATGTAGAACATATTCCCCATCAATCTGAAGAACTATGCAAAGAACTATTTAAGCATGAAAATTGTCCTTTTGGGTTTACGGTCCTCTATAGATCCATTGTCTGTACTAAATCTCCCTTGAAGAACCATCTTTTTTAACAATCTCTTGAATACACATGTTTCTGACACTGAAACCTGTCTGTTTTGTCTGTAAGATGTAATGAAGGGTGGTACTCTGACTGTTTCTGATAAACAGTGCTGAATGACTGTTTACAGTCCTGAGTCCATGCTTACAGTTTTATTGGAGCCCAGCTGGACTTATATAAACACTGTAGGTGTCAATGCTGGAGAGTTTTTTTTTTTTTTGCTCTACATGCCTTCCTGGAGAAAAGTGACTTTCTCAATCGACTGGACTCGACCTGTGAAGTTTGAGGGAAAAGATGCGTGTTTGTTTGTTTCTTTATTCCTCTCAACCCACCTCCCTTCCATCCTCTCTAACCATCTTCTCTTCCTCCACATGCTTTTAATGGCCACCCGGCGTTTGGGGCAGTGACACTGTCTTTGTGGAAGTCAGACAGTTTTTCTCAGAGAAGCTAACCCTTCGGTAATTGTGTTTATCTGACTGAAACTCGGCCCGTCTAGCCAGGGAAAGTGAACGTGCGAGTGTATGATGGAGATTGCTGACCTCCAGGCCACACGGTGACCCTTCTTGTGTTATTTATTTATTTATTTGGTCTTTTTTTTGAGTTTCAGAAGACACTAGACTGAGTATAACGTGTAGCAGGCCTTACCTGCTTTCATACGCATGCACACACACGACCACACTGGGTTATTTTAGCTGCGCAGTAGCTGGGTAACGTGTTGAGCTTTTTATAGGTCATCCGTTAAAAGTGTGCAGGCTTGTAGGCTCTGCCTTCTGACCCACTGCTTTTATTCACACCAAAAATAGATAAATACTGCGACCATGGTCAAAATGTTCAGATTAGAAAAGCAACCAGTGATGCATTTACAACCTTTGTGGTACCTGAACATCCTACACTTCCTAGTTCTGTAGTTTCTATCACTGTTTTAGCAGTGAAGGGCTAAATGCGTGAGAACCAGAAGACCAGAAAAAGCAACACTGACCTGCAGTACTGCCCTCAGCTTTGACCACTTTGGTCTGAAACTGACAGATTGAGTTCCAAAAGCTGCTGAGATTCCTGCCAGAGTTGCAGCACTTTGTGCCCATGAGAATGTGAGCAGAGTAAAGGAGACGATCATCACTGAGTAGCAGCATTTAGTCTAACTGGTAAATAACTACATAGAAAACAACAGAAAATGAGCTCTTATTGAAAACCTCTTAGGGCCCATACGCTGGCCCTCACTGTAGTACCACATCTTCACTTTTGTTGTTATTGAAGAATTCTTTGACATCACAGAACAAAGGACCATTCAGATGATGCCTTTTCAAACTCTCATAAGCACAATACTTTTCACTATTGTCCACTGAGCAACTTGCAGTGCCACTGAAATGCTCTAGCCTTCAAATTTAACCCCTCTCACAACAGCCAAAACATGAATTTCTTCCTGTTTTGGGGGTCTTTCATGCAGTGTGCATATTTGCTTGAAAAAATATTGATATAATGCATGATGAAAATGAAATGGGTATAACTGATGAAATGAATAAAAAAGTATATTTTATTGCATTATTTTGTTTTCATAATTGTTCTCACTCCTGCTCTTTCACCCCTCATTGCTTGCTAGCAACACACAGAGTGTGTTTACATACACTCAATAATCTGATCATACTCGGATTTCTGCTGTTATCTGATTATTCAAATGATCATGTGAACAGAATACTTTGTTTTATTAGATTGGAGTAAGGTCTAGAAATCTGATGAAGAGAGCTGGATTTTAGCTCAGTAATCAGATTTCTCAGTGCATGTGAACTCTTACTCTGATTTCTTTCAGATTTCGCAGTCTGCACATGTGCAGAAACAGGTGGTGGTACCAGAAATAAGCGAGTGGTGTTGCTGCGAGATGCAGCAAAACACTTTTGGAGCGACGCTGAAGCCAAATATATGCTTGACGAAATGAAGGATTTAAATATTCCTCATCTTCTAGATGATGTATATTCATATTTTTAGCCGAAGAAAAAGCTGCGGAATGGAGTCTGAGTTTACATTACGTTTACATCATGTCTTTTTCTGGCCAGTTGAACAGTTGTTGCCTGACTCATGCAGACCTGGAGTTTCCCCATTATCTGATTACTCAAATGCATGTAAACAAGTTGATCAGATCACTGACAAAATCTGATTTTCTGCAGTTATCAGATTATTAAGTGCATGTAAACACACTCACAGAGAGCCAACAGTGCCCTATTTGATCTGATAACAGAGTTATGGGGAAAGATGTTTTATTATTTATATTAATTATAAATATACTGGTCATTAAGGGGCGCTGTGAAAGAGGCTACACTGCAGGTTTGAGTTAAAACTATCAAGTTTTCTTCAGAACGTCCAGAGCTGACTAATCAACATGGATGACGTCTTCTCTTTAGTCTGTCATCCAAACTGGAGGAAGAGATTTTGAACAGTAGGAGCTGTACAGCACTCCCAAATTTGGAAAGGGTTTTGAGTTATTATTATGTTATTATTAGTATAATTATTGTTGGTATTATTTTTTTCTGTATGTTATTTCCTAAATGTTCTAAATGCTCTACAGTTTATCCCCTTGTAAGTCAAATGCTCAGAACTGCACCCCTGCATCTTTCTTCTTTATAAGTGTGAGATGCATCACCTGTTTAAAAAGGCGTTAATACCCCCTAATAATTCTTTATAAATACTTTTTTGAAATTATAACCAGTCTATATTATAATTAGATTAAAAATAGTGATAAATATATGAATCTTGATTTATATATATATATATATATATATATATATATATATATATATATATATATATATATATATATATATATATATATATATATATATATTGATCATCTTCTACCACTTCACTCCTACAGACACATTCATCTCTGTAAAATATTAGAAAGCTTCAATAAGTGGAAGGTACAGTAATAAATATACAGTCATAGTATTTTAGATTACTGTAGTGATCACTGAGCTTCAATATCCTCATTAAAACAATTATTTCATATAGGCCCCCATTTAATGATATGGGCTGTATTATTATTATTAAAATTAATATTATTAGAGCTCTACTCTCTTTGAGAACTGGGGGAATCCCTTAAGACATCACTTATGCAGAGAGTAGTGTTATTACACTGAGTTGCTCATATTAACTAACTATATTAAATGATGAATAACTGTCTTGTTTCTGTGCAGCTGTTTCTCTCTCATGTTATTTTCATAGCGCTCAGATGGAGGAGTGGGATGCAGTTAGACTGAAACGTGGAGAGAAAAGCCTGTGCTGACAGTGTGGCGACGCTCCTAATGATGATTTAATAATAATAAAGGCACTCCAGGCTGTACATATGCCAAAACCCTCGGAGCACAGGAGCGAAAAATCCAAACCCCAGGAATACTGGCTGAGTACGGAGGCTGATGGAGAGCGAGACTCGTCAAGCTCATCACACACATACACACATACACACACACACATATATACAAACGCACACCTGTACAGAAACTGGATACGGCTTTAAGCAGAAACCCATTTGGACCCTTTTCTACTCTGCGCTGGTGAGAATCAGAGCTACACTCCACTCCACTTCTCTCTGTGTGAGCATCTGCTGTCTACAGCACTCAGCAGCAACAGAGCAGAGAAAAGAAAAAAAGAAAAAAGCGTCACAGACTGGAGCGCATGTACGAGAAAAGGCTATGATTGCTAATGAAATAAAGAGAAACTCTCGGGGGGGTGGAGAATAAGAGCGAGAGAGAGAGAGAGATACAGAGAGAAAGTAAGGAAAAATCAGAAAAGAGAGAGGGATAGACAACAAATGAGAGAGAAGAGAGATAAAAAGAGAGAATGTGAAAGAAAGAAGGAAGGAAGAATGAAAGAAGCAGTATCATAGAGAGAAAAAGGAGGAAAACCGAAGTAGACAGAAAGAAAAAGACAAAACAGAAGATATAGAAGAGAAAGAGGAACAATGTGAAAGAAAGAAAGAATAAAAGAAAGAAAGAAAGAAAGGATGCAAACATAAGACTAGAAAGGAAAAGAACAAAACAGATGAGAAGAAAAAGAGAGAAGGAAAGAAGGCAAGAACCTCAGAGAAAGAGAGACCAGAAAGCAGGATATAAGAAAAGGGGAATACAAACAGTAATACAGAGAAAGAAAAAAAGAGAGAGAAATTTGAGAAAGAATGAAAGAAAGAATTTTGAAGAAAGAGATAAAAGAAGAAAAAAAAGACAAAAGATAAATAGGACACAAACGTAAGAGTTAGAGAGAAAGGAAAAGAAAGAAAACGAGAGAAAAAAGAAAACCTCAGAGAAAGAGAGACAAAAAAGAAGGAAAGAAGGATGAAAGACAGAGAACGCAAACAGTAATATGGAGAAAGAAAGAGTCAAAATTAAGAACGAATGAAAGAAAGAAAAGAAGAAAGAACATTAGAGAAAGAAAGACGGAGGAATACAGGGATCACACTGACTGCTGCAGCTGAACCCGTGTGTGAAGCTCAAACCGACCAGTAGAACTTTTTTCTCTCAGCCCAAACTAAAAGCCTCTGATCTGGACACACGCTGGGTCAGCCTCACCTGCCCATTCTTGCACAAATCGGCCCACATGCTGGTGCCGTCGCCACCCCTCATCAGGACGTGATAGATAAAGAAGTAGGTGCCCGGCACGCTGCAAATGAACTTCCCAGAGACGCCGTCATAGTTGTTGCCTAGGTTGGTGACCACGTCGTCGAACTTGAGGATCTCGTAGCCCTCGTGAGGGTTTTTAAGTCCGGCATAAAAGGCCACTCGTGGCTGCGTGTTGTAGGTGACCGTACTGATAGCTCCATTGCTTCCTGACCCCATGACGCTCCGACTCCGGTCCCCTCGGTCCCCCGGGGGCCCCATCGGACCCGGGGGGCCTGGCTCTCCGGGAGGTCCTGGAGGTCCCGGAGGTCCCGGTTTGCCCGGGCGTCCCGGCTTTCCCTGCGGCCCCTGGACGAGCGTGGAGGGTGGGAGCAGGTTGGTGCTACTGTGGTCGGCCGCCAGCGCCTCGGCCTCGGCCTGAGCGGAGGAAGACGACCCGGTGCTGGCAGTTCCCGTGGCGACGGCGGTGCCCCCTTTGCTCAGGTAAGGGTCGCACACCATGCGGCACGTGCCCAGCATCTCATAGTGGCCGCTGCTGCTGCCATCAGCACCTACGGAGCTGACCAGCACTGGGATGAGCACCACCAGCACCAGGACCAGCATGACCCCGACAGCAGCCGCCACCAGGGTCTTCCTGCCCAGGCTGAGGCGCGGCAGCGGCTGGGCGGCCAGGGTGGGTCTGCCGGGGGCCGAAATTTTGGCTGCTGGATGGGGCAGGGTGGTCTGAAGTCTGAGAGGCAGTCCAGGTGAGTGTACGGTGGGTGGATGACCAGGGAAAAAACTCTTAAGTTCCTTGCTGGATGGACTACAGAAGGAATCTGAATGAAAAAGACAGTCTGGATGGGAGACAGATGGGAAGGACTCCTCGCTGGACAACTGCTGCAGAAAGACAGTCTTGGAAGATGGCTTGACAGTCAGAAGCTCGAGGATCCTTGCTGGACAACTGCTGGAGAAGGAGATAAAGAAAAATACAGGTGCATGCTGGATAGAGTGAATGGATTGAAGGACTGAAAAAGAAAAACTCTAAAAATCCCTACTGAACGGTTCCTGGAGGGATGGAGAAGACGAGTGAAGTGAAGAAGCTCTAGGTTCCCGAGAAGTGTGTTGAGGAGTGTGTGAGGGGGAGAGCGACACGCACACACACAAGCGCACTCGCTTCAGCGCTCTCCAGCGCTCTCTCTCTCTCTCTCTCTCTCTCTCTCTCTCTAGGTCTCTCTCTCTCGTTTTCTTGCGCCCTGCTCCTGGCTGGCTCGGTTTTTGCTGGACTGGAGAAGAGACTGAAGTCTTGCGCGCCTCCTACATCCCCGCCCACACACCAACACGCCCCTAAAATAAAGTCAGTCCCAGCGTGGGGTATAGAGAGAGGGAGAGAGGGGGAGAGTGAGGTGCAGTTGCATATAGCTCTGCTGTGGGGGAAGAGAGTGGCTGAGAGAGAGAGAAGGAGAGAGAGAGAAGGAGAGAGAGAGAGAGAGGCTGGGTCTGTTTGCAGAGGCGGATTCTCAGATTGAGCGATTCATACTGACCCTCCCTCTCTCCCTCTCTCTCTTTCTCCTCTCTCTTTTGCTCTTTCACTCACTCTCATGCTCCTTCACTCGCGCCGTCCTCTCTTCGCTCCTCTGTTACAGCGCTACAGCCAGAGAACCGAGGAGAGCAGAGAGAACGAGGAGCACAGAGGATGGAGAACGAGGAGGAGAACAAGGAAAGGAGACAAGATGACAAGAAAGGAAAAAAAGAAGAGGGTGGCAGAAAAGAGGGGAAGGAAAGAGGAAAGGAAAAGAGAGGAAGAGCAGAAAAGGGAGCAGAAGGGATAGGTGAGAGTAGAAAACAGGAGAAGAGAAGGTAAGAAAAGAAAAAAGGAGGGCAGAGAAGAGCAGAAGAAAGAGGAAAAAGAAAAGAGCAGGGCACAAAAGAGAAAATGGGACAGAAGAAGAGGAGGAAAGGGAGGAAAGAAAAGAGTAGGACAGAAAAGAACAAAGGAGAGTAGAAGAAGAGAAAAAAAGAAAAAGGGAGGAACATAAAAGAGGAGAGGAGAAGAAAGGAAAGGAGAAATGAGAAGAAAAAAGAGAGGAAAGAAAAAGAGGACAACAGAAAAGAGGAGAGGGGAGAAGAAAAAAGAGGAAAAGAAAAGAGGAGAGCAAAAAAGAGAAAATGAGAAGAACAGAGAGGACAGGAACAGAGGAAAGCAGGAAAAGGCGGAAAGGAAAAGATGAGAAAAGAGGAGAGCAAAGGAAATAAGGAGAACAAAAGAGATGATAAGATAATAGAGGTAAGGAAAAGAGGAGAGGAAAGCAAATGTGCATGCCAGGACAACAGAGAAGCATGCGAAAGTCAGTGGTAAAGACAGGAGAAAAGAGAAGAAAAGAAAAAAAACAGGCAAGAAGATCCTAATGGATTTGAGTATCTGAGTATGATGTAAGCAGGTACTAGATCAAACCCTGTTTAATACAACTGACAGAAATAATTAGGGGTGGGAATCTTTAGGTGGGAATCACCTCATGATTCGATTACGATGCAAGGGCTGCGATGCGATTATAAAATGATTTTTCTATACAGGATTTCTGTTTTCATAATGTCACAGGACTTGTAAATGTAAATGGATCATTACAAATACTTTGCTTTAAATATCTAAATGATCTTTTATTAATAAATCAAATGGAGGAATGTGGCAAGTGAACTAGAAGGCTCTCATTCACTGAGACGCTGCTGCCACTCATCTGCGATAAAGTGTGCAGTTATGGTGAAATAAGATCAGGTGGTGGTGGATTTACACATGTTACAGCCATCCTACCCATTTATTTTAGTGATTTTATAACTAGTCTGAAATGATGCCAGGGTAAATGAATTAAATTGCAGAGAGAAGAAAATGTTTCTGTGACTGTTTAAGTCTGACATCAGGACTGCTTTAAACTCTGATTATGAATGTTGATGTCAACTCAAACAAACAAAAGACATCCAGCTTAGTTACTAACCCCTAAAATGTTTTTGTTTTTTTATCATTAACTCATCTTGGATGGCTCATTCGGATTTGCAATTTAATATTTTTCCGAAGAAAATAGAGATCTTTTCATTTTTAAATACAAAATGACCAGTAAGGGGCTATATATACATCACAAACAGCCCAAATTCACTTGGTAACAACTCTGGCTCAATTGACTTACATTAAAAGTGATGTGTTTTTTCCTTCTCCTGTAATGTTACCGTTTTGGAGATACAAGGTTTTGTTCTGACAGCAGCGATATGCTCATTAGTGTGAACTGATGTGGTAATCATTATTTTTTGTATCTACAAAGGATGTGTACTCCAGTTTCCATGAAGTGGACAATGCAGTTTGCAGTTTACCATGTGAGATGGGCCATAGCTAAATAGCTAAGAACATGACAAAGCAAATCAACACTGAAAACTGAAATCCCATTTGCGTGTGCCTGCAACAAAAACAAACTTGTTTACTAGTAGTTTACCAGCTAGGTGGCCAGCTATTTGTTAACATTAAATGCAGTACAACATTATGTTTGCACAATGGCAACCAGCGTGTAATATCACAGCATAGCAAGGAGATGGTGGGGAATTTTGGATGGCAGGAAGGCATAAGGATTTTTCCAAAATTGCAAATCCATACATATTTGTTTAAAGATGTTAAATTCAGCAGATAAATAGCTCTACAGGTTAAAAACATGATGTAAATAAAAACACACATACTTTGCTCTGCTTTAAGCTTTAGCTCAGCTATAGCCACTTTTCTCACATCTCCGGCAGGAAACTTTTCCACAAAAAAAAAATCGAAACTTGACAGTTTCTCATTGCAGGTTAAATGTATCAGGAAACCAGCGGAGTGATTATAAATGCAAATAAGTTCATTCATCTCCAAATTTTGGATGTTCATCTTAAATCTCCCTTGTTTCTTTAAAACACAGTTTCAGTTAAAACTGTGCTGAATGATCAGCAGAGCTTTATTTTACTGTAAAGTAGGATTATTCTATTTTTACCTACAAATCTAATTCTGTTAAAAGAACTGCATGCAGCTCTGCAGTCTCATATTGCAGACACGCCACCACCACAACAGTGTTACTGCAGTACTGAGAATGATCCACCACCTAAGTAGTACCTGCTCTGTGAGTGTCCATGGGGGTCCTGACCACTGAAGAACAGGGTAAAAGGGGGCTAATAAAGTATACAGAGAAACAGACGGACTACAGTCTGTAACTGTAGAACTACAAAGTGCACCTATATGGTCAGAGGATCTGATAAAATGGACAATGAGTGCAGAAACAAGGAGGTGGTCATAATGTTATGCCTGATTAGTGTGTATATATATATATATATATATATATATATATATATATATATATATATATATATACCATCATCATCATCACCATCATCATCATTGTTAACCCGCTTAGTTCAGATAGGGTTGCAGTAGCAGTTGGGAGAGCAGAGAATCCCAGATTACCCTGTCCCCTGCAACTTCTTCCAGCTCATATATATATATAGTACTGTGCAAAAGTCTTAGGCACCCAAGACACATTTTTAAAATCTAAAAATCTATTTATTTGTATAGTATGTGTTTACTTGCTGAGAAAAGTGTTAATATTTGAATAATCAAAATTTATAGAATAGTAATTAATAATTGCATTATATATATAGTGATTTTCTGGATGTTAGTGTGTTTAACCATTTTCATTCCTCTCGAGGAAGCCTAGTATTACAGTATTATATGTAGTTAAAAAAGCATCTCCTGGTTTGACCAATCAGTGCTTAATTAAATTGTGCTCATGATGTAATTGATGATATTAACAAGTGTCTGTGGCGTCTGTTTTTATGCTTATTTAAATTAAGAATATGACTTTATTCTAATCTATATTGTGATAAACTCACTGCTGAGGTAAATTGTAAAGTGTGTAAAACATTTGCATTGGTGAATAAGGAGAGTTCAGTACATGACATGCATATTCTGTTAACCTTAAAAACTGTTGTCCCCTCCTTCAAATACAAATCCCTGCAAAAAGTGCTAAAATGGGCCAATTTCAACATCCTGAACTGTTACGTAACAGATTTGGCTCATTAATATTTATGACCCCCCCCCAAATTTACACACACCAGCCCAAATTCTAGCCCAGCAAGTATTGAAAATAACAAAACAAGGACAATGGAGCAACAGCAATGAAAATGGCAGACATTGCAGAAATGTACTGTTCCAGGCTGTGAAGGGATGTCGGCACTTTTCATTCCCTTCCCAAGGAACTAAACTGTCAGAGACGTGGTTAATATTCATCTTTAAACAAGGCTGAAAATGGCTGCCTATTTACCAGCTTCCTAATGTTCCTTTCCACCCTAAATGCTACAGCTTGTACCAGGCCAGAATGTAACTGCAGCACCATTTAAAGCAGCATTATGTGAGAATGTCTTTTGCTCCTCCTATAGTTACAGAGTGTGTCTCACTTTAAATCACTGTCGTGAATACAGACTGCACTGTGAGGCCCCTAATGGACACGTGCATTTGTTGATGAGCTGTTGGATACAAAATTCGACACCCCTTTGCATATAGATGCTACAGATTACACTCCATACCTGGGATTTACCAGGATTTACAGGATTTGTTTTACAGAAGGTTGCAAACTTTCAAGACTTATTTGGTGTGAAATTGACAAAGACTGACCCAGCTTTCTGATGTGAGGTAAATTTATTTCTTTGCTTGCTAGCTTGACATGGGACTGGGAGTGAGGTTAGATGATTTTGCCATCTGGAAAAACTAGAAAACTCTGTGAGACAGGGAGTTGCAACCTTTCATTAATAATATTAGCAGGGATGAACACTCTGCTGAGGAATGTTTGTTGTTTTCTTGTTAGCTGTGAGACTGTCTTGCATCTTTCTATCTCTTTTAGCTCTTGCCCAGTATCTTCCTCGGTCACTCCTTCTTTTTCTCTTCTGGACATCCCTACAACTGCAGAGTGTATCTTACTTTTACGTCACTGTCGTAATTACAAACCAGTATGTCCATACTGGGAATACAGAGCTAGCTTTTTCTTATTAGCTGAAAAGCCATAGTTGTTAGTATGTGATGTGGTGCCGCAAACCAATACAAAGTATCCTCCAAAGTTGCAAAGTGCTGGAGCAGGCCTTCCAGACCTGGAGTGGCAAGATAGAGACATCATTCTCCCTAATACAAGCTAAGTGATCATAATATTTTAGTTATGGTAGTTACTTGGAGCTTGCCAATAGCTAACATTACTTACACTATCTACTTGCTTTCGATCTTGATAACACAAAGTAAATTAAAGTTATTAGCTCACTATGAATCTTTCAATGTAAATTTATCATAGACAAAATCGTTCAGCATTGCTATCTACTGAACTACAACCCCAATTCCAATGAAGTTGGGACGTTGTGTAAAACAAATAAAAACAGAATACGATGATTTGCAAATCCTTTTCAACCTATATTCAATTGAACACACTACAAAGACAAGATATTTAATGTTCAAATGGATAAACTTTATTGTTTTTTGCAAATATTCACTCATTTTGAATTTGATGCCTGCAATACATTCCAAAGAAGTTGGGACAGGAGCAACAAAAGACTGGGAAAGTTGAGGAATGCTCAAAAAACACCTGTTTGTAACATTCCACAGGTGAACAGGTTAATTGGAAACAGGTGAGTGTCATGATTGGGTATAAAGGGAACATCCCTGAAAGGCTCAGTTGTTCACAAACAAGGATGGGGCAAGGTTCATCACTTTGTGAACAACTGCATGAGCAAATAGTCCAACAGTTTAAGAACAAGGTTTCTCAACATGTAATTGCAAGGAATTTATGGATTTCATCATCTACAGTCCATAATATCATCAAAAGATTCAGAGAATCTGGAGAAATCTGTACAAGTAAGCAGCAAGGCAGAAAACTAACATTGAATGCCCGTGACCTTCGATTCCTCACGCAGCACTGCATTAAAAACCCACATCATTCTGTAACGGATATTACCACATGGGCTCAGGAACACTTCAGAAAACCATTGTCAGTGAACACAGTTCGTCGCTCCATCTACAAGTGCAAGTTAAAACTCTGCCATGCAAAGTGAAAGCCATATATCAACAACACCCAGAAACGCCACCGGCTTCTCTGGGCCCGAGCTCATCTGAGATGGACTGACGCAAAGTGGAAAAGTGTCCTGTGGTCTGACGAGTCCACATTTCAAATTGTTTTAGGAAATTATGGACATCGTGTCCTCTGGGCCAAAGAGGAAAAGGACTGTCCGGATTGTTATCAGTGCAAAGTTCAAAAGCCAGCATCTCTGATGGTGTGGGTGTGTGTTAGTGCCCATGGCATGGGTAACTTGCACATCTGTGAAGGCACCATTAATGCTGAAAGGTACATACAGGTTTTGGAGCAACATATGCTGCAATCCAAGCAACGTCTTTTTCAGGGACGTCCCTGCTTTTTTCAGCAAGACAATGCCAAGCCATATTCTGCACGTGTTATAACAGCGTGGCTTCGTAGTAAAAGAGTGCAGGTACTAGACTGGCCTGCCTGCAGTCCAGACCTGTCTCCCATTGAAAACGTGTGGTGCATTATGAAGCACAAAATACGACAACGGAGACCCCGGACTGTTGAGCAACTGAAGTTGTACATCAAGAAAGAATGGGAAAGAATTCCACCTACAAAGCTCCAACAATTAGTGTCCTCAGTTCCCAAACGCTTATTGAGTGTTGTTAAAAGGAAAGGTGATGTAACACAGTGGTAAACATGCCCACAATCATGACACTCACCTGTTTCCAATTAACCTGTTCACCTGTGGAATGTTACAAACAGGTGTTTTTTGAGCATTCCTCAACTTTCCCAGTCTTTTGTTGCTCCTGTCCCAACTTCTTTGGAACATGATGCAGGCATCAAATTCAAAATGAGTGAATATTTGAAAAAACAATAAAGTTTATCCGTTTGAACATTAAATATCTTGTCTTTGTAGTGTATTCAATTGAATATTCATTGGAATTGGGGTTGTACTTGCAGGTTGCAGTTGGAGTTGTTATGCTAATAAAGTTGGAACTCTCTTCAGCGTTAAACTGGTGAGTGAAGCCCACTCTATATCATCCAAGGTTTGAGAAACTGTCTAGAATGAAATTAAGTGTCTGGAGTAAAACTAATAACTTTAAATTGTCCAGGATCCTGTTAAAGATGTGGGAGTTGAAGTTGGCTTCCTATTCATGAGCTTGTTTTGTGAATTTTCCACCTTAAAGCAACTTTATATAACAGATTTACCTTGCAATACACATACATTATCTAAGCCACTTATCCTGTAGGGATCAGTGAAAGGCAGGAAACACCCTGGACAGGACACACACACACACACACACATAGACACACACACACTTACACCTAGAGGCTATTTAGCATCTCCAATTGACCTGACTGCATGGGACAACTCTTCACAGAAAAACTCCTCCCCACCTGATCCATCTAATTACAGTCTTCAGAAGTCCTAATGAGGTTTAGAGGTAAAATCTGCAGGAAGATAGATATCCAGGAGGAGGGTTAGTGACCACTGCTCTAAAATGATATGTGTTGGTCACACAGATATATGTGCACATGTAAATGCAGATCTGAAAAGATTATCACAGATCGTATTATTGTAGATTCGGTATTATGTCTTATTTGTATGATTTCTTAGGAGACATCTTATACTTCACAACATTTTAAGGAAGTGCGCATGTTCAGGTTCACCTTCATCTGTGCGTGTCTGCACAGATGAAGTTATTGCATTTTGACTTCTGCCGATACTCGTCCCCAGTCCCCGGTCCCCACTCCCCTTTCCTCCACTCTGAAATAGTTTCTTATTGGCCTGCGGTGCGTTTTTGAGCGGCCTATCTATTGATCGCCAGCTTTGATTGAATTAAGGGTCCCATGTGAGAACAAAATCCATCTATGAGGACGATGCAGGACAGCTGACATTTTTACACTTGCAGCTGATCAATGAGGGATGTGGAAGGAGGGGGGGCGTGTGAGGGAAAATAGTACAGTACTGTCAAAGACTTATGAAGGTTTGGGCTGCGAGAAAGGGAAAAAAAACAGTAAGAACGACAGTGAGGAGACCGCACTGGGTTCCGATTTGAACTTGTGATGAGAATATGCTGGTAGATCAAGGTGTCATTTGAACATTTGCATGACAGAAGCGTTAGTATTATTAGAAGCAGCAGGCTGGTAATAGTAGAAGGGCTACAGACTTCAATGTGGATCAGTGAAATGCAGAGTTTTGTTCATGTAAAGTTTACTGAAATATGACTTACTACAGGATGGTTTATGAATGTGTCAAAAAAAATAGTCATGGGGCATGTCCTTTCTCCTTTCCTGAAATGCCCACTCCAGGTAAGGGGAGATGACCTGCCCCAGGTGGAGGAGTTTAAGCATCTCAGTTATTAACTGATGGAAAGAGAAATGGTGGGATGGCAGCAGTAATGTGGTCACTGTACCGGACTGTAGAAGTGAAGAGAGAGCTGAGCCATAAGCAAAGCCCTCTGTTTACCGGTCAGTCTATATCCTGAATATCACCTATTGGCTACTGACCAAAAGAATGAGGTCGCGAATACAAGTGGTGGAAATGAGCATTCTTTGCAGGGTTGCTGCTACACTCTACTTGATAAGGTGAGGAGCTCGGTCATCCGGGAGGAGCTTGGAGTAGAGCCGCTACTCCTCCACTTTGAGAGGAGCCAGTTGAGGTGGTTTGGGCATCTGATCAGCCCCTTGGACGCCTCCCAATGGGGGTTTACCAGGCACTGTCTACTGATATGAGATGCCAGGGTCGTCCTAGCACCCGCTGGAGGGATTATATCTCCAAGTTGGCCTGGGAGTGGCTCAGGGTTCCCCAGAATGGGCTGGAAGAAGTTGCAGAGGACAGGATCATCTGGAATTCTCTGCTCCTCCAACAGCTACCTTGACCCAATCTAGATTAAGAGGATAAAGATGATGATGAGGATATTGATGATGATGATGAAAATGCCAGTTGTTCTATACAATGTGTCAAAATGTTGATGATGAATGGACCAATAGAAATGCTCTGAAATAAAATATTTTTATATTGACTTGCATTGGAAGATAAGAATATTTTTGCCTTCTCCTGTTAAATTACTAATTTGGAGATCCAACCCGACAGTGACCATACATAAACAGTTTGTATATAAGAGCTGTCAAAGTAAACAGATTAAAATGTGAGAAATAATCAACACCACTAATTATTTCAAAGCTGTTAACTCATTATCCTAGTTTGATCCTTCAAACCATTTGCAGCAGTTCAGGCTGAAGCCCAGCTGCAGCACACTGAATGTTACTATGTTTGAATCTGCAATTGTAGCCCTCTCATTCAAATATAGCCTTTAAATGGCTTTTAAAGCAACTTTCAGCAGACTACACTGGTCGGAGCTTGCAGGAGAACTATGGATAAATAAATGAGCTGCAAACTAACAAAAGCAGCAGTAAAGTGGTGCTCCAGTTCCCCTCGAGGGCCTCCACTATACTCCAACAATCTGTATTTACAAGAGTGAAAGCAGGGAGGGATTACTGACCGGGGCCAGGGCTCAAGTGGGTTCAGGTCTTTTTTGATACAGCTCATGGCTCAAAAGCCTGGGAAGAGTCTAATGCAGATCCAAAAATTAGATCAATAAAATGGATCAATGACATTGAATATGTGGTTCTAGATGAAGGCTAAATAAATAAAAGCCCCTCAGCCCATAGCCCACCACTGTATTTAAAATAACTAAACATCATAAATGTGCTGAAACATAACTGCACAGGACATCATTGCACATTAATGAATGAATAATTTTATTGACATTTAATTTGTCACTTTTTATAGTGCACATAAACAAAACAACATGTTTCTCATAGTTTTCTTTCAGGTGTAGGTATTATTTGCACTATTGTCTGGGGCAATGATACTTGTGTCCAAAGATCCATCCCTAAACAAGGGCTACAGTTATGGAGGATTTGGAACTATTGACTGTGTATATATATATATATATATATATATATATATGTTTATATAAGCACCCAGAGGAAACCCAGAAAGGACGTTGGTCACCTGGCCAGGGAAACAAACCCAGGCCCTTCTTGCTTCTTGATTCTTCAAAGGTTATTTAGCAAAAAAAAAATCACTAAATGAACAATTTGCATGTTGAAAGCATTTTTTGTGTTATGAAAGGGTTCTTCAGATTGATGGAGAATGTACTGTAGTGCCCTTTTTGAAAAGGGTTCTCTATAGCACCAAAAGTGTGCTTCTGTTGTTATGATGTCAAGCTTGTACCAATAGACCCTTTTTGGTGCTATATATTTATATTAGTATATACATTTTAATATACATATTAATTATCACCAGCATAACAGAACCATCCAGTATTTCAGCAAAGCACTATCTACCGTATAAAATGTATGTAATACATTTAATATTACACATAACACCTTCGCTGTTTCACCATTTGTTCGTTTTAGATACAGTAATGTAAATCAATGTATTTGCTTTGTGGTATTATTGCCTACATTTTTTAATGAAAGTCAATACATTTTCAGAAGCTATTCATGCAGAAGCCCACGTAGTTCATCCAGTAAACAAACAAAAAAACTTCAGTGTTTGATTTGTGTTACATCATGTGACATGTTAGATCTTTTTCATGCAAAGACACCAAGCTGTATGGATGTGTAGTTCTCTATTTTTCCTAAACAGTATGTACAATATGCAAAACATGCCATGTTTCATCTCAAATTAAATGTAAAATTATGCCTGGAACATTGAGATGATTATTAAGTTTAAACATGACATAGTGTATCACAGAACAAGCCTAGTGGAAGTGGTAGAGACTGATCTATCACCCTGATCGCTGCACATGCTGAAGGAAGACCAATCAACAGTTAGGAACACATGTGACAGGAACTGAGAGGCTTCCCAGGCCTAAACTTCATTAAAGTTAGAGCACCAAGTTGCAAACTGGGGGTCTCCTGACTTTCAGTCACCAACTTCTGAGTTAACTGATGCCACTCTGAACTCAATCAGAACCTTTCTAATCAGAAGACGAAACAACACTACCTTCTGGATCTAGTGCAGTGGTTTTCATCTGCAACCCCCAGAGGAAACCGATCAATGACGGATGAGAGCAGCCAAACCTCTCAGTCCCAACCCAAACACTACTAAAGCATAAATATGTAAAGCTTTTCTCTGCTCTCTTTTCCAATACCAGCACCATGGCAAGATGCTGCAAACCAGTACAATCTAATTTGGTGTGAACCCGGGATGGATGAGTGTATGATCGTTGTATGCCATGACATCTTATGTATGACATCTTATGATGTGTTAAGTAGCTCTATTGCTGGGTTTCATTTCAGGCAGTTTAATACTGTAGTGTGCAGAGGTCGCCGAACTTTCTCCAGAGTCAATTGCTACAGACCTCCAAACGTCACATGGCCTTCAGATTAGCTAAAGAACAGTGTAGAGAGCTTCATGGAATGGGTTTCCATGGACAAGCAGCTGCATTCAAGCCTTACATCACCAGGTGCAATGCAAAGCCTCGAATGCAGTGGTGCAAAGTGCTGCCATTGGACTCCAGAGCAGTGGAGACGTGTTCTCTGGAGTGACGAATCATGGTTCTCCATTTGGCAATCTGATGGACGAGTCTGGGTTTGGCGGTTGCCAAGAGAACGGTACTTGTCTGATGGCATTGTTCCAAGTGAACAATTTGGTGGAGGAGGGATTATGGTGTGGTGTTGTTTTTCAGGAGTTGGGCTCGGCCCCTTAGTTCCAGTGAAAGGAACTCTTAATGCTTCAGCACCAAGAGATTTTGGACAATTTATGCTCCCAAATTTGTGGGAATAGTTTGGGGACGGCCCCTTCCTGTTCCAACATGACTGCGTACCAGTGCACAAAGCAAAGCCCATAAAGACATGGATGAGTGAGTTTGATGTGGAACAACTTGACTGGCCTGCACAGAGTCCTGACCTCAAACTGACAGAGCACCTTTGGGATGAATTAGAGTGGAGACTGTGAGCCAGGCCTTCTCGTCCAACATCTGTGTCTGACCTCACAAATGCGCTTCTGGAAGAACGGTCAAAAACACTCCCATAAACACACTCGTAACCCTTGTGGAAAGCCTTCCCAGAAGAGTTGAAGCTGTTATAGCTGCAAAGGGTGTGCTGACATCGTATTAAACCCTATGGATTAAGAATGGGATGTCACTCACATTCATATGCGTGTGAATGCTTTTGGCAATATAGTGTATCTCTATATCTCTGAGATTTCTTATAATGCTTTGGTTCAGTTGGTTTACTCTGCTTTGTTTGCTATTTCTGTTGTGTGTTTTGTATCACAGATGTTCTAATAGCTAAGAAAAGAGCTCCATCACATTTGACTAATTCAATTTCCTTCAGATAACCAGAAAATTATTAAAATTTTTATAGTTATTGACTGTCTCCTTCAGGGCTGTGGGAAAAATTCGATTCTTAGATGCATCGCGATGTGAATGTGAGTGATTCTGAATTGATTAATAGAAAAATCAAAAATCGATTTTCTAAATATTTAATTTATAGCATAATGTTGACGGAACGTAAAAGGCGGAACTTGGAAGTGGGTAAGTGCAGCACCCGGACAATCTGTGGCAGCACATAACAAAAATACAACTGGATGAGTGAGAAATCCGACTGGCAGCCTCTGCATTAAAAGTTGGGTTAGATCAGGAGTCACAACCCGAATGTTCAGAAGATCCACTTTGTCCTTTCAACAAAGTCAAAGTGTGTGCTGATGTCCTAGTATAGGCTAAAAAATATAAATGAAAATACAGACTTACTTTGCTCTGCTTTAAACCTTAGCTATAGCTGCTTTCCTCCCATCTCCGTGAGAAAACTATTCTTCAAAACCTAAAGAAAAACTAGGGCAGTTTCTTGTAAAATGTCTCTCAACATTCAGCTGTTTTATGAAGCTGAAGTTGTTCTCATTCGCATTTTCCCATTCCACCTTAAATTCTGCACAAGGCACTGAATGTAACTGCTTGAACTGGAAAATTAGAAAGAGAAACTACTTAGACTTTAACTATTTTGAGAGAGACCGTCTCTCGTTGCAGATTTAACGTACCAGAATATCAACTGCAGTGCTTATATATGCGAATAAGTCCATTCATCTCTAAATGTTCGTCTTAATCTAATGCCTTTTCGTAGCTACTTGCTCTGCGAGACTGTGTTGCTATGTAACCTACAGCCTCACGACAGTTCTCAGTCGATGAGACCCAGGGCTTTAGTGCCATTCTGCACACTTCAGAGATTCAGCATCCAGTCTCGAAAATATTTTACTTACACAGCAAAAGAAAACTGGTAGGACAGCTGGAACATGTACTGCATGGACATTCACTGCCACAGGATCTTATTTCACCATAATAGTGCATTTTATCGCAGATGAGTGGCAGCAGCATCTCATGTGCTCCAAACAAGAGCAGTGAATGAGAGCCTTCCAGTTCACTTGCCACATCACTTCCATTTAATGCATTATTAAATAATAATATTGGAAGTAAATTCATTATGGATCATTACAAATACGTTGCTTTAAAACTACCAATTCCTCAGAGAGTAGGAAAATAGAAATCCTATATATAAAAAAAGATGCATCGATAATCGTTTTATAATTGCATCGCAGCCCTCTGAATCATAATTGAATCGAATTGTGAGGTGCCTAAAGATTTCCACCCCTAGTCTCCTTAGGGTTAACTATCGAGTATACCTCATTCTGGGACTATTTAGTCCTGTTGGACTGGTGTCCTGCTTTTTAGAGCTATTATTAATAACAATCATTTCTAATACTTTACTTAACTAATAATATTTGACCCACATCCCCTACACTGTTAGATTTTTCATGTCCATATGTGAATTTAAGTTTTTTCCAATTGAAAAGAACATATCTGTACCTAATATTGTAAAACAGGACAATTAAATAAAAAGCCTGGAGACGAGACAGGGTGTGTGGAGTCAACACAACTTAGAACATACAATTCAGTGAATTATGGTTCAATTATATTCCCTGATTAAAGGTACTGAGATGTACCCTTGAGAGTCCCACCCCAGTGATAAGGGGGCTTTTACTACTTTTATCTCGGAGGCAGTACACAAAACTCAGTTATTTCATATTTCTTTCAAAATTTGTTGGTACTCAATATAACACTCAACACTCATCTGGGCTCATACAAACATTTTGAGTATTTTACACTCTGGAACTAAAATGGCATTAAAATGAAGGGTAAGTGAACAAGAAACAGAGAAAAAAAACAGAGAAAAACTCTCATAGCTTTGAGTTTATCATGTAGAGTTTACTGAAATAGCAGCTGATTGTTTTTCATTTGGAAATCCTGCTGCGTTATCCATGAAGAAAAGAAGGAGAGAAGACAGAGACAGAGTGCAGGAATGATGGTGAGAAAATGAGTGCTAAAAAAGAGCTAAAGAAAGGGTCAGGTGGTGAGAGCAAACTGAGCAGAGAGGACGAGAAAGGACAGTGATAATGAATCAGCGAAAGGTGGAGAACAGCAGGGGACAGTAAGGGGGGGTCAAAGGAAGAGAGAGACAGAAAAAGAGAAAAAGGAAACAGACAGAGAAAGAGAGGGCAAAAGAGGGAGAGTAGACATTGGGAGAGAAAAAGAAAAAGAGAGAAGTAGAGAAGAAGAAAAGGGAAAAGAAAGGGGGAGAGGAAGACGGAGGAAAGATGGAGGAGACACAGAGAAACATGGAGAGCAAGAGGAAGTGGAAACAGAGAGAGCAAAAGAGAAGAAGGAAACAGAAAGGAGAAGACAGAAAGAAAGAGAAAAGAGATAGAGAGCGGGAAACAGAGTCAGGACGATAGATGTAGAGGAGAAGTCAGTGAGACAGAGAAAGAGAAAAGAAAGAGGACTGGAGGGGATGAGAAAGAGAAAAAATATATAGAGAGAGAAACAGAGAGAGAAAGAGAAAAATGGACATAAAGACAAAAAAAGAAAGAGAGAAAAAGTTGAAAGAGTGAAAGGAAAAGACAGGAAGAGAGAGAGGGACAGGAAGGAAAGAAAGAGAGGGAAAGGTAGGGAAAAGGAAATGAAAAGGCAGAGAGTGAATAGGAAAGAAAGAAAGAAATAAAGAAAGAAAGAAGGCGAGGGATGAGGAGAGATATTAATATTTGTCTGTCATGTTTTTGTTAGCTGTGACTGGTTGAATACAGAGGAAGTGTAGTCCAGAGTAGTGACCTTTCATGCCTGCAAACAATCAGACGTCTCAATTTCACAGTGATAAGATGATAAGATCTGATCTCTCTCTCTCTCTCTCTCTCTCTCTCTCTCTCTCTTTCTCTATTTCTCTGTGTCCTCTCTCTCTCTCTCTCTCTCTCTCTCTCTGCCCCCCCCTTTCTCTCTCTCTCTCTCTCTCTCTCTCATCATAATGCCTGTAGTAATTGGGAACTGTTCGGCCGGCTGTAGTGCTGAAATGAGCCTGTAATAAGCCTGAGTGCTGCTATTTTTCTTAATGCTGAGTGTCACTGTCCTCTTCCTCTGTTATCAGTGCGGTTCAGTCCGTGAGCTTATTGGCATGACTGCGTGGTTCAGTGTCTGATAACATAGCATAGCAGTTTCTCCATTTTATTCTGAGACAGTCAAAGGAAGCGGCCTGAAAATCAGCTGATTCTGAAGTGCTACTTAAACACTTTCAGGCAACATTTAGCATGGACCTTTTGACATTTGTTCAATGTGCTGTACTGTATCAGTAAAAAAAAACAAAACAAGCAAAGAAACTTCAAAGTACATTGCTAACAGGTTTTATTGAGTATTAATATAACTTGACAAACCATCTGCATGGAGAATGTAAGAGCAGTAACAGTGTTCCTTGAGCACAATACTTTTTAGTTAAAACAGAAAACAGGTTTAACTCACTCAACTGCAGCTCCTATTTGACTAATATATATTTTAACTAGTAGTACGTTTTATAGTGCACCTGTTTTATATTCTATATTCTACCACTATTGCCACCACTGGTCAGCTGGTTGGAGACCAGAAACATCCTAACTCTGAAATCTGATCTGTTAAGTCAATATGACATTTAGTTAGGACTGAAGTTAGGACACAGGCTTTTACAGAACAACAGTTGTCAAGTTCATATTCTTATCCATTGACTCCAGATAAGAAAACAGTATTACAGTAAAACAGGAAACAGTATTATAGAAACATCTTAACTAGACAAAATTTCCTACTGTCCAAACATTTGGATTCAGTGCCTCAGTTGTGTCCTGATTTCTGTTTTAACCTTCCCTTTCTGTCAGGGAGCTATTTTAGGCAGCTGATAAAGGCAACATAGTTCATCAATAAAATAATGACATCATATTTATTTACATTGCAAAATTGTGATTTCAATTATGAGATATTTTTGTTTTACAACAGCATTTTAAAAATCCCAGATACTGCAGACATGATCTCCACTGACACCCCTCTGATAGCTAATGATGCTCATAAAATAGCAGTGAATAATGAGAAAACAGAGTTGGATGTTTATTAGGAGAAATAACATTAGCCATGCTGGCTGAAGCATTTGGGAAATGGAAACTGAAACTGGGGGCAGCCACGCTCTGATAAACAGCAGGGGGCGTGTGGGAATGTTGGGGTGTAGAGATTGCAAAACTGCATTAGTTTAAATGTAGCGTGACGGTGTGGAGACTGGGTTCCCCTTGAAAAGATCAGGCTGGGCTCCAAAGTTTGACTTGCACACATGTGATATTTTTATTTGCACACAAAAACACACAAAAGTGAAAGAAAATACTTAAAACCATAAAATAAATGAGTTGCAGTGCAGCTAAAATGACTAGTACAAATAGGATTACTTCCAAGCATCTACGCACTCCCCTGTAGATGTTCCTGGCTAAGCATCAGCCAACTTGTGCTGGAGGCCACAAGGCCACATAGACAAATCCTCCATTCTCCCCTTCTGAATGAATTTCCCCCTTTTAACACCCTAGCCCCACCCCATCTGGCTAACACAAACCTACACAAAACAAACAATAACAAAACAACTTCAGGACAATAAACACATTACAAATAATATAGATAACAAGAAGCTTCCTTTTTACCAGTAATCTTATTCATTTATATTATTTTACCCCTAACCCTTTTTCCGTCTTTCCCCGCAGGTTCTCGGATCCCACCTCCCCCCTTCTACACTCAGGGCTCTATCAGCATATAAGGGAAGCCCTGGAAGGCACCCATGCTCCCCTGAGGATCAGGACAGAACAAGGGTCAGGTAAGTATTTCTATGACCCTTTTAATGTCTTCTAGGCTCCAATCCAGTCATTGTCTCCCTTTTTATGCCCCAGTGTCCTTTAACAGTCTTGGTGATGGGACAGACTTACTGACCCCATCACAGGGCGCTTTCACAATATTATTAGCTTTCAGTTCATTGAACTTTAGTTTTGTTTTGACCTTCTTTCCATCTGTAACTGTAGCTGTATAGTGCAAAAAAGAAAACAAACAACATTTTTTTAACATTATGTTAGGCCTTCATTGACTTGTTAGAATTGGCTAAGCAGATCAAGAGGGTCCTGTTCAGACAGGCAGCTCAAATCCAATTTCTTTGCATATCCAGCTAGAGCAGAAAAATGGCAAAAACATAACATTTCAGTTGTGCACATATGAACAGTAGCTTGGTAATGGTTCAGTATTTCAGTACTTTGAGATAAGATGATGTGAAATAAGAAAAATCTCCTGTATAAACATCAGATTTGCTTCTGCAATTAAAATTGTAAAAAATCTTATACTGACCTTGTCAGATTTTAACCTGGGACAAAAGATAGGATGTTTCTGTAATACAGCACCTGAGTGAGAGCGTGTTGTTTCTGTGGACCACAGAGAGAAAGACCTGCAGTAAATGTAAAAGCCCTGGACTTTTGTTTTTTGAACTTTGTTTGTTTCTGTTTTTAGCTGTCTCAAGTCTCAAGCTCTCAAATCTTCCTTGATCATTGGTTCTGCCTGTGTCCTGTGTCACCCCTTCTAGTTTGTTTTGCACAGTGTGAGAGCATAAAAACACTACACAGTGCAATAGTAGAGCTTACTATATTTCATCAAACTCAGTACAACCCCATGATCTAATATGATTTATTTGATCTAATTTGGTTTATCTTCTTGGATTACAGACTTTTGTCACCTACAGTTCGGTTCAGTCAGAATTTTGTTGGCTACATTCGAGCTCATTCAGAATTTTATCGGCTACAGCCGAGTTCAGTAAGAATTTTATCAGATACGGTCAACTTCAGTCAGAATTTTACCATCTACAGTTGATTTCAGTCAGAATTTTATCGGCTACAGCTGAGTTCAGTCAGATTTTGTCACCTACAGTTGAGCTCAGTCAGAATTTTATCAGCTACAGTCGAGTTCAGTCAGAATTCTGTTAGCTACAGCCAGGTGCAGACAGAATTTTATCAGCTACAGTCAGGTTCAGTCAGAATTTTGTCACCTACAGTCGAGCTCTGTCAGAATTTTATCGGCTACAGTCGAGTTCAGTCAGAATTTTATTAGTTACAGCTGAGGTCACTCAGAATTTTATCAGCTACAGTCAGGTTCAGTCAGAATTTTGTAAGTTACAGTCAAGCTCTGTCAGAATTTTATCAGCTACAGTCGAGTTCAGACAGAATTGTATCAGCTACAGTCGAGTTCAGTCAGAATTTTATTGGCTACAGTCGAGTTCAGTCAGAATTTTATCAGTTACAGTCAAGTGCAGTCAGAATTTTATTGGCTACAGTCGAGGTCAGTCAGAATTTTATTGGCTACAGTCAAGTTCAGTTAGAATTTGATCAGTTGCAGTCGAGTTCAGTCAAAATTTTATTGGCTACAGTTGAGGTCAGTCAGAATTTTATTGGCTACAGTCGAGTTCAGTTAGAATTTTATCAGTTACAGTCGAGTTCAGTCAGAATTTGATCAGTTACAGTCGAGTTCAGTCAGAATTTGATCAGTTACAGTCGGGTTCAGACAGAATTATTTCACCTACAGTCGGGTTCAGACAGAATTTTGTCAGGCTCCAGTCAGACTGGGACAGAATTTTGTCTGCCTCATTTAGATGGAATTTTGATAGACTTCATTTGAGTTTGGGATCAGAGATGAGCTTGGCTGAAGACCATGCTCTGGATATATTTTTTG
Organism: Pygocentrus nattereri; assembly: GCF_015220715.1. Classification (NCBI taxonomy): domain Eukaryota; kingdom Metazoa; phylum Chordata; class Actinopteri; order Characiformes; family Serrasalmidae; genus Pygocentrus; species Pygocentrus nattereri. The sequence continues at coordinate 18,681,416 of NC_051224.1, read as the reverse complement.
AATTTGGTCAAAAATTTCAGGCCTAGTTGAAGCCATACTACACAGGAACTCTGAGACCAGGACTGAGGACCACTGTAGACCACAGGACAAATACATTAGTAGACTCTTGAGTGTGTGCTGGATGACCGGAGGACAAAGCAATTTTACAGTCTGAGTGCTCAGTTTCAGTTTAGAACACACAGAGATTTTGTCAGAACCTTCAATACTCAGCCCTTGACCTCTAGGCACTGCTTCCCATTTGAAGCCCCTAACCTTTACTATAGCAGATTAAAAGGCTGTTTGCTAGAACGTCTTATGGGAAAGCTTTTCAAACAATATGCCTCACCCTTGTATTTGCCATGGCAAGAAAACAAGACACAAAAAAGAGATGGATGAAAATGGACTGAGTGGTCAAGAGTTTTTTAAAGAGTTTTTTATATTAAAATATAATAACGACAAGCCCTGGTTTAATGCCAGACTGAAACAGTTGTGCCGGTCTAAAGAAGCAGCATACAGGAGTGGAGATACACAGCTATGTACAATCAGGCTAGGAACATACTCAATAAAGAAATCAGAGCTGCAAAAAAGAGCTATTCAAACAAGCTGAGTAGTATGGTGTCCACAAATGAGCCATCAACCGTCTGGAAGTGCATGCAGAACATCACCAGCTACAAAAGGACACCCTCCCAGACAATGGGCGACAGTCAACTGGCTGATGAACTTAACACCTTTTACTGTAGGTTTGAAAAGCCCAGCTCCACATACCCATCCAGCACAGTTTCACACCCTCCTATCATTCAGCCATCCATTCAGCCTACTCTGAAGATCTGTGAGAAGGACTTGCAACGACTCTTCAGGAGACAAAAAATGAGGAAAGCACGAGGACCAGATGGTGTTTCACCCTCCAGTCTGAGGGTCTGCGCTGACCAGCTCGCACCAGTCTTTACAGCACTCTTTAATAAATCACTGGAGCTGTGTGTCATACCTTCCTGCTTCAAACGTTCCATCATAGTACCAGTTCCCAAGAAAGCAACCGTCACAGGATTGAAGGACTATAGACCCATTGCATTGACCTCTGTAGTCATGAAATCCTTTGAGCGACTGATGCTCTCCCATCTGAAGAACATCACAGATCCTCTGCTAGACCTCCTGCAATTTGCATACTGGGCAAACAGGTAGGTGAACATGGGACTCCAGTTTATTCTTCAACAGCTTGAACACTCAGAAACATATGCAAGAATTTTATTCAAGGACTTCAGCTCAGCCTTTAATAAAATCACCCCAGGACAGCTACCAACTTCCAGCATGCCAAGCTCCACCGGCCAGTGGATCACCAACTTCCTCACTGGCAGAGAGCAGCAGGTGAGGTTCAGAAAGTTCACCTCAAACACCCAGAGCATCAGTACAGGTGCTCCACAGGGCTGTGTCCTCTCACTA